>NW_027476364.1:140000-225000 GCF_051020955.1 Megalopta genalis
ATCCCTATGTAAAAAAGTTATCTAAGCAAGAATATGTAATTGAAAAAAATTAGAAAAATTTATTTTAGCCGTAAATCGAAAATAATGGGGACACCGGAGCTGTTCGAAGCGCCGAGACGCGCCGCGTACGGCCGAATATTTTCTAAGTCCCAACGTACCGATCAAGAGTAAAGTACCATTTTCCTACATTAGATTTCGTTCTAAATGCTTAATCCCTATGTAAAAACGTTAGTTAAGCAAGAATATCGTATTTTTAAAAAAATCTAATGATAGGATTTCCCAGAAAATTGAAAAAACCGTAAAATGTCAAGAGTAAAGTGCCATTTTCTGACATTAGATTTCGTTCTAAATGCTTAATCCCTATGTAGAAACGTTAGTTAAGCAAGAATATCGTATTTTTAAAAAAATCTAATGATAGGATTTTTCAGAAAATTGAAAAAACCGTAAAATGTCAAGAGTAAAGTGCCCTTATTTTAAACAATGTATCGTTCTAAATGCTTAATCCCTATGTAAAAAAGTTATTTTAGCAGGAATATGTTATTGAAAAAAATTAGAAAAATTTATTTTAGCCGTAAATCGAAAATAATGGGGACACCGGAGCTGTTCGAAGCGCCGAGCGCGCCGCGTACGCCCGAATATTTTCAAAGTCCCAACGTACCGATCAAGAGTAAAGTACCATTTTCCTACATTAGATTTCGTTCTAAATACTTAATCCCTATGTAAAAACGTTAGTTAAGCAAGAATATCGTATTTTTAAAAAAATCTAATGATAGGATTTTCCAGAAAATTGAAAAAACCGAAAAATGTCAAGAGTAAAGTGCCATTTTCTGACATTAGATTTCGTTCTAAATGCTTAATCCCTATGTAGAAACGTTAGTTAAGCAAGAATATCGTATTCTTAAAAAAATCTAATGATAGGATTTTTCAGAAAATTGAAAAAACCGTAAAATGTCAAGAGTAAAGTGCCCTTATTTTAAACAATGTATCGTTCTAAATGCTTAATCCCTATGTAAAAAAGTTATTTAAGCAAGAATATGTTATTGAATAAAATGAGAAAAATTTATTTTAGCCGTAAATCGAAAATAATGGATCGAGCGAATCGGTCGATTGCGCCGAGACGCGCTATGATGCAACAGACGAGCGATTGGAACGCCCGAATATTTTCAAAGTCCCAACGTACCGATCAAGAGTAAAGTACCATTTTCCTACATTAGATTTCGTTCTAAATGCTTAATCCCTATGTAAAAACGTTAGTTAAGCAAGAATATCGTATTTTTAAAAAAATCTAATGATAGGATTTCCCAGAAAATTGAAAAAACCGTAAAATGTCAAGAGTAAAGTGCCATTTTCTGACATTAGATTTCGTTCTAAATGCTTAATCCCTATGTAGAAACGTTAGTTAAGCAAGAATATCGTATTTTTAAAAAAATCTAATGATAGGATTTTTCAGAAAATTGAAAAAACCGTAAAATGTCAAGAGTAAAGTGCCCTTATTTTAAACAATGTATCGTTCTAAATGCTTAATCCCTATGTAAAAAAGTTATTTTAGCAGGAATATGTTATTGAAAAAAATTAGAAAAATTTATTTTAGCCGTAAATCGAAAATAATGGGGACACCGGAGCTGTTCGAAGCGCCGAGCGCGCCGCGTACGCCCGAATATTTTCAAAGTCCCAACGTACCGATCAAGAGTAAAGTACCATTTTCCTACATTAGATTTCGTTCTAAATACTTAATCCCAATGTAAAAACGTTAGTTAAGCAAGAATATCGTATTTTTAAAAAAATCTAATGATAGGATTTTCCAGAAAATTGAAAAAACCGAAAAATGTCAAGAGTAAAGTGCCATTTTCTGACATTAGATTTCGTTCTAAATGCTTAGTCCCTATGTAGAAACGTTAGTTAAGCAAGAATATCGTATTCTTAAAAAAATCTAATGATAGGATTTTTCAGAAAATTGAAAAAACCGTAAAATGTCAAGAGTAAAGTGCCCTTATTTTAAACAATGTATCGTTCTAAATGCTTAATCCCTATGTAAAAAAGTTATTTTAGCAGGAATATGTTATTGAAAAAAATTAGAAAAATTTATTTTAGCCGTAAATCGAAAATAATGGGGACACCGGAGCTGTTCGAAGCGCCGAGACGCGCTATGATGCAACAGACGAGCGATTGGAACGCCCGAATATTTTCAAAGTCCCAACGTACCGATCAAGAGTAAAGTACCATTTTCCTACATTAGATTTCGTTCTAAATACTTAATCCCAATGTAAAAACGTTAGTTAAGCAAGAATATCGTATTTTTAAAAAAATCTAATGATAGGATTTTCCAGAAAATTGAAAAAACCGAAAAATGTCAAGAGTAAAGTGCCATTTTCTGACATTAGATTTCGTTCTAAATGCTTAATCCCTATGTAGAAACGTTAGTTAAGCAAGAATATCGTATTCTTAAAAAAATCTAATGATAGGATTTTTCAGAAAATTGAAAAAACCGTAAAATGTCAAGAGTAAAGTGCCCTTATTTTAAACAATGTATCGTTCTAAATGCTTAATCCCTATGTAAAAAAGTTATTTAAGCAAGAATATGTTATTGAATAAAATGAGAAAAATTTATTTTAGCCGTAAATCGAAAATAATGGATCGAGCGAATCGGTCGATTGCGCCGAGACGCGCTATGATGCAACAGACGAGCGATTGGAACGCCCGAATATTTTCAAAGTCCCAACGTACCGATCAAGAGTAAAGTACCATTTTCCTACATTAGATTTCGTTCTAAATGCTTAATCCCTATGTAAAAACGTTAGTTAAGCAAGAATATCGTATTTTTAAAAAAATCTAATGATAGGATTTTCCAGAAAATTGAAAAAACCGAAAAATGTCAAGAGTAAAGTGCCATTTTCTGACATTAGATTTCGTTCTAAATGCTTAATCCCTATGTAGAAACGTTAGTTAAGCAAGAATATCGTATTTTTAAAAAAATCTAATGATAGGATTTTTCAGAAAATTGAAAAAACCGTAAAATGTCAAGAGTAAAGTGCCCTTATTTTAAACAATGTATCGTTCTAAATGCTTAATCCCTATGTAAAAAAGTTATTTTAGCAGGAATATGTTATTGAATAAAATGAGAAAAATTTATTTTAGCCGTAAATCGAAAATAATGGATCGAGCGAATCGGTCGATTGCGCCGAGACGCGCTATGATGCAACAGACGAGCGATTGGAACGCCCGAATATTTTCTAAGTGCCAACGTACCGATCAAGAGTAAAGTACCATTTTCCTACATTAGATTTCGTTCTAAATGCTTAATCCCTATGTAAAAACGTTAGTTGAGCAAGAATATCGTATTTTTAAAAAAATCTAATGATAGGATTTCCCAGAAAATTGAAAAAACCGAAAAATGTCAAGAGTAAAGTGCCATTTTCTGACATTAGATTTCGTTCTAAATGCTTAATCCCTATGTAGAAACGTTAGTTAAGCAAGAATATCGTATTTTTAAAAAAATCTAATGATAGGATTTTTCAGAAAATTGAAAAAACCGTAAAATGTCAAGAGTAAAGTGCCCTTATTTTAAACAATGTATCGTTCTAAATGCTTAATCCCTATGTAAAAAAGTTATTTTAGCAGGAATATGTTATTGAAAAAAATTAGAAAAATTTATTTTAGCCGTAAATCGAAAATAATGGATCGAGCGAATCGGTCGATTGCGCCGAGACGCGCTATGATGCAACAGACGAGCGATTGGAACGCCCGAATATTTTCAAAGTCCCAACGTACCGATCAAGAGTAAAGTACCATTTTCCTACATTAGATTTCGTTCTAAATGCTTAATCCCTATGTAAAAACGTTAGTTAAGCAAGAATATCGTATTTTTAAAAAAATCTAATGATAGGATTTCCCAGAAAATTGAAAAAACCGAAAAATGTCAAGAGTAAAGTGCCATTTTCTGACATTAGATTTCGTTCTAAATGCTTAATCCCTATGTAGAAACGTTAGTTAAGCAAGAATATCGTATTTTTAAAAAAATCTAATGATAGGATTTTTCAGAAAATTGAAAAAACCGAAAAATGTCAAGAGTAAAGTGCCATTTTCTGACATTAGATTTCGTTCTAAATGCTTAATCCCTATGTAGAAACGTTAGTTAAGCAAGAATATCGTATTCTTAAAAAAATCTAATGATAGGATTTTTCAGAAAATTGAAAAAACCGTAAAATGTCAAGAGTAAAGTGCCCTTATTTTAAACAATGTATCGTTCTAAATGCTTAATCCCTATGTAAAAAAGTTATTTAAGCAAGAATATGTTATTGAATAAAATGAGAAAAATTTATTTTAGCCGTAAATCGAAAATAATGGATCGAGCGAATCGGTCGATTGCGCCGAGACGCGCTATGATGCAACAGACGAGCGATTGGAACGCCCGAATATTTTCAAAGTCCCAACGTACCGATCAAGAGTAAAGTACCATTTTCCTACATTAGATTTCGTTCTAAATGCTTAATCCCTATGTAAAAACGTTAGTTAAGCAAGAATATCGTATTTTTAAAAAAATCTAATGATAGGATTTTCCAGAAAATTGAAAAAACCGAAAAATGTCAAGAGTAAAGTGCCATTTTCTGACATTAGATTTCGTTCTAAATGCTTAATCCCTATGTAGAAACGTTAGTTAAGCAAGAATATCGTATTTTTAAAAAAATCTAATGATAGGATTTTTCAGAAAATTGAAAAAACCGTAAAATGTCAAGAGTAAAGTGCCCTTATTTTAAACAATGTATCGTTCTAAATGCTTAATCCCTATGTAAAAAAGTTATTTTAGCAGGAATATGTTATTGAATAAAATGAGAAAAATTTATTTTAGCCGTAAATCGAAAATAATGGATCGAGCGAATCGGTCGATTGCGCCGAGACGCGCTATGATGCAACAGACGAGCGATTGGAACGCCCGAATATTTTCTAAGTGCCAACGTACCGATCAAGAGTAAAGTACCATTTTCCTACATTAGATTTCGTTCTAAATGCTTAATCCCTATGTAAAAACGTTAGTTAAGCAAGAATATCGTATTTTTAAAAAAATCTAATGATAGGATTTCCCAGAAAATTGAAAGAACCGAAAAATGTCAAGAGTAAAGTGCCATTTTCTGACATTAGATTTCGTTCTAAATGCTTAATCCCTATGTAGAAACGTTAGTTAAGCAAGAATATCGTATTTTTAAAAAAATCTAATGATAGGATTTTTCAGAAAATTGAAAAAACCGTAAAATGTCAAGAGTAAAGTGCCCTTATTTTAAACAATGTATCGTTCTAAATGCTTAATCCCTATGTAATAAAGTTATTTTAGCAGGAATATGTTATTGAAAAAAATTAGAAAAATTTATTTTAGCCGTAAATCGAAAATAATGGATCGAGCGAATCGGTCGATTGCGCCGAGACGCGCTATGATGCAACAGACGAGCGATTGGAACGCCCGAATATTTTCAAAGTCCCAACGTACCGATCAAGAGTAAAGTACCATTTTCCTACATTAGATTTCGTTCTAAATGCTTAATCCCTATGTAAAAACGTTAGTTAAGCAAGAATATCGTATTTTTAAAAAAATCTAATGATAGGATTTCCCAGAAAATTGAAAAAACCGAAAAATGTCAAGAGTAAAGTGCCATTTTCTGACATTAGATTTCGTTCTAAATGCTTAATCCCTATGTAGAAACGTTAGTTAAGCAAGAATATCGTATTTTTAAAAAAATCTAATGATAGGATTTTTCAGAAAATTGAAAAAACCGAAAAATGTCAAGAGTAAAGTGCCATTTTCTGACATTAGATTTCGTTCTAAATGCTTAATCCCTATGTAGAAACGTTAGTTAAGCAAGAATATCGTATTCTTAAAAAAATCTAATGATAGGATTTTTCAGAAAATTGAAAAAACCGTAAAATGTCAAGAGTAAAGTGCCCTTATTTTAAACAATGTATCGTTCTAAATGCTTAATCCCTATGTAAAAAAGTTATTTAAGCAAGAATATGTTATTGAATAAAATGAGAAAAATTTATTTTAGCCGTAAATCGAAAATAATGGATCGAGCGAATCGGTCGATTGCGCCGAGACGCGCTATGATGCAACAGACGAGCGATTGGAACGCCCGAATATTTTCAAAGTCCCAACGTACCGATCAAGAGTAAAGTACCATTTTCCTACATTAGATTTCGTTCTAAATGCTTAATCCCTATGTAAAAACGTTAGTTAAGCAAGAATATCGTATTTTTAAAAAAATCTAATGATAGGATTTTCCAGAAAATTGAAAAAACCGAAAAATGTCAAGAGTAAAGTGCCATTTTCTGACATTAGATTTCGTTCTAAATGCTTAATCCCTATGTAGAAACGTTAGTTAAGCAAGAATATCGTATTTTTAAAAAAATCTAATGATAGGATTTTTCAGAAAATTGAAAAAACCGTAAAATGTCAAGAGTAAAGTGCCCTTATTTTAAACAATGTATCGTTCTAAATGCTTAATCCCTATGTAAAAAAGTTATTTTAGCAGGAATATGTTATTGAATAAAATGAGAAAAATTTATTTTAGCCGTAAATCGAAAATAATGGATCGAGCGAATCGGTCGATTGCGCCGAGACGCGCTATGATGCAACAGACGAGCGATTGGAACGCCCGAATATTTTCTAAGTGCCAACGTACCGATCAAGAGTAAAGTACCATTTTCCTACATTAGATTTCGTTCTAAATGCTTAATCCCTATGTAAAAACGTTAGTTAAGCAAGAATATCGTATTTTTAAAAAAATCTAATGATAGGATTTCCCAGAAAATTGAAAAAACCGAAAAATGTCAAGAGTAAAGTGCCATTTTCTGACATTAGATTTCGTTCTAAATGCTTAATCCCTATGTAGAAACGTTAGTTAAGCAAGAATATCGTATTCTTAAAAAAATCTAATGATAGGATTTTTCAGAAAATTGAAAAAACCGTAAAATGTCAAGAGTAAAGTGCCCTTATTTTAAACAATGTATCGTTCTAAATGCTTAATCCCTATGTAAAAAAGTTATTTAAGCAAGAATATGTTATTGAATAAAATGAGAAAAATTTATTTTAGCCGTAAATCGAAAATAATGGATCGAGCGAATCGGTCGATTGCGCCGAGACGCGCTATGATGCAACAGACGAGCGATTGGAACGCCCGAATATTTTCAAAGTCCCAACGTACCGATCAAGAGTAAAGTACCATTTTCCTACATTAGATTTCGTTCTAAATGCTTAATCCCTATGTAAAAACGTTAGTTAAGCAAGAATATCGTATTTTTAAAAAAATCTAATGATAGGATTTTCCAGAAAATTGAAAAAACCGAAAAATGTCAAGAGTAAAGTGCCATTTTCTGACATTAGATTTCGTTCTAAATGCTTAATCCCTATGTAGAAACGTTAGTTAAGCAAGAATATCGTATTTTTAAAAAAATCTAATGATAGGATTTTTCAGAAAATTGAAAAAACCGTAAAATGTCAAGAGTAAAGTGCCCTTATTTTAAACAATGTATCGTTCTAAATGCTTAATCCCTATGTAAAAAAGTTATTTTAGCAGGAATATGTTATTGAATAAAATGAGAAAAATTTATTTTAGCCGTAAATCGAAAATAATGGATCGAGCGAATCGGTCGATTGCGCCGAGACGCGCTATGATGCAACAGACGAGCGATTGGAACGCCCGAATATTTTCTAAGTGCCAACGTACCGATCAAGAGTAAAGTACCATTTTCCTACATTAGATTTCGTTCTAAATGCTTAATCCCTATGTAAAAACGTTAGTTAAGCAAGAATATCGTATTTTTAAAAAAATCTAATGATAGGATTTCCCAGAAAATTGAAAAAACCGAAAAATGTCAAGAGTAAAGTGCCATTTTCTGACATTAGATTTCGTTCTAAATGCTTAATCCCTATGTAGAAACGTTAGTTAAGCAAGAATATCGTATTTTTAAAAAAATCTAATGATAGGATTTTTCAGAAAATTGAAAAAACCGTAAAATGTCAAGAGTAAAGTGCCCTTATTTTAAACAATGTATCGTTCTAAATGCTTAATCCCTATGTAAAAAAGTTATTTTAGCAGGAATATGTTATTGAAAAAAATTAGAAAAATTTATTTTAGCCGTAAATCGAAAATAATGGATCGAGCGAATCGGTCGATTGCGCCGAGACGCGCTATGATGCAACAGACGAGCGATTGGAACGCCCGAATATTTTCAAAGTCCCAACGTACCGATCAAGAGTAAAGTACCATTTTCCTACATTAGATTTCGTTCTAAATGCTTAATCCCTATGTAAAAACGTTAGTTAAGCAAGAATATCGTATTTTTAAAAAAATCTAATGATAGGATTTCCCAGAAAATTGAAAAAACCGAAAAATGTCAAGAGTAAAGTGCCATTTTCTGACATTAGATTTCGTTCTAAATGCTTAATCCCTATGTAGAAACGTTAGTTAAGCAAGAATATCGTATTTTTAAAAAAATCTAATGATAGGATTTTTCAGAAAATTGAAAAAACCGAAAAATGTCAAGAGTAAAGTGCCATTTTCTGACATTAGATTTCGTTCTAAATGCTTAATCCCTATGTAGAAACGTTAGTTAAGCAAGAATATCGTATTCTTAAAAAAATCTAATGATAGGATTTTTCAGAAAATTGAAAAAACCGTAAAATGTCAAGAGTAAAGTGCCCTTATTTTAAACAATGTATCGTTCTAAATGCTTAATCCCTATGTAAAAAAGTTATTTAAGCAAGAATATGTTATTGAATAAAATGAGAAAAATTTATTTTAGCCGTAAATCGAAAATAATGGATCGAGCGAATCGGTCGATTGCGCCGAGACGCGCTATGATGCAACAGACGAGCGATTGGAACGCCCGAATATTTTCTAAGTGCCAACGTACCGATCAAGAGTAAAGTACCATTTTCCTACATTAGATTTCGTTCTAAATGCTTAATCCCTATGTAAAAACGTTAGTTAAGCAAGAATATCGTATTTTTAAAAAAATCTAATGATAGGATTTCCCAGAAAATTGAAAAAACCGAAAAATGTCAAGAGTAAAGTGCCATTTTCTGACATTAGATTTCGTTCTAAATGCTTAATCCCTATGTAGAAACGTTAGTTAAGCAAGAATATCGTATTTTTAAAAAAATCTAATGATAGGATTTTTCAGAAAATTGAAAAAACCGTAAAATGTCAAGAGTAAAGTGCCCTTATTTTAAACAATGTATCGTTCTAAATGCTTAATCCCTATGTAAAAAAGTTATTTTAGCAGGAATATGTTATTGAAAAAAATTAGAAAAATTTATTTTAGCCGTAAATCGAAAATAATGGATCGAGCGAATCGGTCGATTGCGCCGAGACGCGCTATGATGCAACAGACGAGCGATTGGAACGCCCGAATATTTTCAAAGTCCCAACGTACCGATCAAGAGTAAAGTACCATTTTCCTACATTAGATTTCGTTCTAAATGCTTAATCCCTATGTAAAAACGTTAGTTAAGCAAGAATATCGTATTTTTAAAAAAATCTAATGATAGGATTTCCCAGAAAATTGAAAAAACCGAAAAATGTCAAGAGTAAAGTGCCATTTTCTGACATTAGATTTCGTTCTAAATGCTTAATCCCTATGTAGAAACGTTAGTTAAGCAAGAATATCGTATTTTTAAAAAAATCTAATGATAGGATTTTTCAGAAAATTGAAAAAACCGTAAAATGTCAAGAGTAAAGTGCCCTTATTTTAAACAATGTATCGTTCTAAATGCTTAATCCCTATGTAAAAAAGTTATTTTAGCAGGAATATGTTATTGAAAAAAATTAGAAAAATTTATTTTAGCCGTAAATCGAAAATAATGGGGACACCGGAGCTGTTCGAAGCGCCGAGCGCGCCGCGTACGCCCGAATATTTTCAAAGTCCCAACGTACCGATCAAGAGTAAAGTACCATTTTCCTACATTAGATTTCGTTCTAAATACTTAATCCCTATGTAAAAACGTTAGTTAAGCAAGAATATCGTATTTTTAAAAAAATCTAATGATAGGATTTTCCAGAAAATTGAAAAAACCGAAAAATGTCAAGAGTAAAGTGCCATTTTCTGACATTAGATTTCGTTCTAAATGCTTAATCCCTATGTAGAAACGTTAGTTAAGCAAGAATATCGTATTTTTAAAAAAATCTAATGATAGGATTTTTCAGAAAATTGAAAAAACCGTAAAATGTCAAGAGTAAAGTGCCCTTATTTTAAACAATGTATCGTTCTAAATGCTTAATCCCTATGTAAAAAAGTTATTTTAGCAGGAATATGTTATTGAAAAAAATTAGAAAAATTTATTTTAGCCGTAAATCGAAAATAATGGGGACACCGGAGCTGTTCGAAGCGCCGAGCGCGCCGCGTACGCCCGAATATTTTCAAAGTCCCAACGTACCGATCAAGAGTAAAGTACCATTTTCCTACATTAGATTTCGTTCTAAATACTTAATCCCTATGTAAAAACGTTAGTTAAGCAAGAATATCGTATTTTTAAAAAAATCTAATGATAGGATTTTTCAGAAAATTGAAAAAACCGTAAAATGTCAAGAGTAAAGTGCCCTTATTTTAAACAATGTATCGTTCTAAATGCTTAATCCCTATGTAAAAAAGTTATTTAAGCAAGAATATGTTATTGAATAAAATGAGAAAAATTTATTTTAGCCGTAAATCGAAAATAATGGATCGAGCGAATCGGTCGATTGCGCCGAGACGCGCTATGATGCAACAGACGAGCGATTGGAACGCCCGAATATTTTCAAAGTCCCAACGTACCGATCAAGAGTAAAGTACCATTTTCCTACATTAGATTTCGTTCTAAATGCTTAATCCCTATGTAAAAACGTTAGTTAAGCAAGAATATCGTATTTTTAAAAAAATCTAATGATAGGATTTTCCAGAAAATTGAAAAAACCGAAAAATGTCAAGAGTAAAGTGCCATTTTCTGACATTAGATTTCGTTCTAAATGCTTAATCCCTATGTAGAAACGTTAGTTAAGCAAGAATATCGTATTTTTAAAAAAATCTAATGATAGGATTTTTCAGAAAATTGAAAAAACCGTAAAATGTCAAGAGTAAAGTGCCCTTATTTTAAACAATGTATCGTTCTAAATGCTTAATCCCTATGTAAAAAAGTTATTTTAGCAGGAATATGTTATTGAATAAAATGAGAAAAATTTATTTTAGCCGTAAATCGAAAATAATGGATCGAGCGAATCGGTCGATTGCGCCGAGACGCGCTATGATGCAACAGACGAGCGATTGGAACGCCCGAATATTTTCTAAGTGCCAACGTACCGATCAAGAGTAAAGTACCATTTTCCTACATTAGATTTCGTTCTAAATGCTTAATCCCTATGTAAAAACGTTAGTTAAGCAAGAATATCGTATTTTTAAAAAAATCTAATGATAGGATTTCCCAGAAAATTGAAAGAACCGAAAAATGTCAAGAGTAAAGTGCCATTTTCTGACATTAGATTTCGTTCTAAATGCTTAATCCCTATGTAGAAACGTTAGTTAAGCAAGAATATCGTATTTTTAAAAAAATCTAATGATAGGATTTTTCAGAAAATTGAAAAAACCGTAAAATGTCAAGAGTAAAGTGCCCTTATTTTAAACAATGTATCGTTCTAAATGCTTAATCCCTATGTAAAAAAGTTATTTTAGCAGGAATATGTTATTGAAAAAAATTAGAAAAATTTATTTTAGCCGTAAATCGAAAATAATGGATCGAGCGAATCGGTCGATTGCGCCGAGACGCGCTATGATGCAACAGACGAGCGATTGGAACGCCCGAATATTTTCAAAGTCCCAACGTACCGATCAAGAGTAAAGTACCATTTTCCTACATTAGATTTCGTTCTAAATGCTTAATCCCTATGTAAAAACGTTAGTTAAGCAAGAATATCGTATTTTTAAAAAAATCTAATGATAGGATTTCCCAGAAAATTGAAAAAACCGAAAAATGTCAAGAGTAAAGTGCCATTTTCTGACATTAGATTTCGTTCTAAATGCTTAATCCCTATGTAGAAACGTTAGTTAAGCAAGAATATCGTATTTTTAAAAAAATCTAATGATAGGATTTTTCAGAAAATTGAAAAAACCGAAAAATGTCAAGAGTAAAGTGCCATTTTCTGACATTAGATTTCGTTCTAAATGCTTAATCCCTATGTAGAAACGTTAGTTAAGCAAGAATATCGTATTCTTAAAAAAATCTAATGATAGGATTTTTCAGAAAATTGAAAAAACCGTAAAATGTCAAGAGTAAAGTGCCCTTATTTTAAACAATGTATCGTTCTAAATGCTTAATCCCTATGTAAAAAAGTTATTTAAGCAAGAATATGTTATTGAATAAAATGAGAAAAATTTATTTTAGCCGTAAATCGAAAATAATGGATCGAGCGAATCGGTCGATTGCGCCGAGACGCGCTATGATGCAACAGACGAGCGATTGGAACGCCCGAATATTTTCAAAGTCCCAACGTACCGATCAAGAGTAAAGTACCATTTTCCTACATTAGATTTCGTTCTAAATGCTTAATCCCTATGTAAAAACGTTAGTTAAGCAAGAATATCGTATTTTTAAAAAAATCTAATGATAGGATTTTCCAGAAAATTGAAAAAACCGAAAAATGTCAAGAGTAAAGTGCCATTTTCTGACATTAGATTTCGTTCTAAATGCTTAATCCCTATGTAGAAACGTTAGTTAAGCAAGAATATCGTATTTTTAAAAAAATCTAATGATAGGATTTTTCAGAAAATTGAAAAAACCGTAAAATGTCAAGAGTAAAGTGCCCTTATTTTAAACAATGTATCGTTCTAAATGCTTAATCCCTATGTAAAAAAGTTATTTTAGCAGGAATATGTTATTGAAAAAAATTAGAAAAATTTATTTTAGCCGTAAATCGAAAATAATGGATCGAGCGAATCGGTCGATTGCGCCGAGACGCGCTATGATGCAACAGACGAGCGATTGGAACGCCCGAATATTTTCAAAGTCCCAACGTACCGATCAAGAGTAAAGTACCATTTTCCTACATTAGATTTCGTTCTAAATGCTTAATCCCTATGTAAAAACGTTAGTTAAGCAAGAATATCGTATTTTTAAAAAAATCTAATGATAGGATTTCCCAGAAAATTGAAAAAACCGAAAAATGTCAAGAGTAAAGTGCCATTTTCTGACATTAGATTTCGTTCTAAATGCTTAATCCCTATGTAGAAACGTTAGTTAAGCAAGAATATCGTATTTTTAAAAAAATCTAATGATAGGATTTTTCAGAAAATTGAAAAAACCGTAAAATGTCAAGAGTAAAGTGCCCTTATTTTAAACAATGTATCGTTCTAAATGCTTAATCCCTATGTAAAAAAGTTATTTTAGCAGGAATATGTTATTGAAAAAAATTAGAAAAATTTATTTTAGCCGTAAATCGAAAATAATGGATCGAGCGAATCGGTCGATTGCGCCGAGACGCGCTATGATGCAACAGACGAGCGATTGGAACGCCCGAATATTTTCAAAGTCCCAACGTACCGATCAAGAGTAAAGTACCATTTTCCTACATTAGATTTCGTTCTAAATGCTTAATCCCTATGTAAAAACGTTAGTTAAGCAAGAATATCGTATTTTTAAAAAAATCTAATGATAGGATTTCCCAGAAAATTGAAAAAACCGAAAAATGTCAAGAGTAAAGTGCCATTTTCTGACATTAGATTTCGTTCTAAATGCTTAATCCCTATGTAGAAACGTTAGTTAAGCAAGAATATCGTATTTTTAAAAAAATCTAATGATAGGATTTTTCAGAAAATTGAAAAAACCGAAAAATGTCAAGAGTAAAGTGCCATTTTCTGACATTAGATTTCGTTCTAAATGCTTAATCCCTATGTAGAAACGTTAGTTAAGCAAGAATATCGTATTCTTAAAAAAATCTAATGATAGGATTTTTCAGAAAATTGAAAAAACCGTAAAATGTCAAGAGTAAAGTGCCCTTATTTTAAACAATGTATCGTTCTAAATGCTTAATCCCTATGTAAAAAAGTTATTTAAGCAAGAATATGTTATTGAATAAAATGAGAAAAATTTATTTTAGCCGTAAATCGAAAATAATGGATCGAGCGAATCGGTCGATTGCGCCGAGACGCGCTATGATGCAACAGACGAGCGATTGGAACGCCCGAATATTTTCTAAGTGCCAACGTACCGATCAAGAGTAAAGTACCATTTTCCTACATTAGATTTCGTTCTAAATGCTTAATCCCTATGTAAAAACGTTAGTTAAGCAAGAATATCGTATTTTTAAAAAAATCTAATGATAGGATTTCCCAGAAAATTGAAAAAACCGAAAAATGTCAAGAGTAAAGTGCCATTTTCTGACATTAGATTTCGTTCTAAATGCTTAATCCCTATGTAGAAACGTTAGTTAAGCAAGAATATCGTATTTTTAAAAAAATCTAATGATAGGATTTTTCAGAAAATTGAAAAAACCGTAAAATGTCAAGAGTAAAGTGCCCTTATTTTAAACAATGTATCGTTCTAAATGCTTAATCCCTATGTAAAAAAGTTATTTTAGCAGGAATATGTTATTGAAAAAAATTAGAAAAATTTATTTTAGCCGTAAATCGAAAATAATGGATCGAGCGAATCGGTCGATTGCGCCGAGACGCGCTATGATGCAACAGACGAGCGATTGGAACGCCCGAATATTTTCAAAGTCCCAACGTACCGATCAAGAGTAAAGTACCATTTTCCTACATTAGATTTCGTTCTAAATGCTTAATCCCTATGTAAAAACGTTAGTTAAGCAAGAATATCGTATTTTTAAAAAAATCTAATGATAGGATTTCCCAGAAAATTGAAAAAACCGAAAAATGTCAAGAGTAAAGTGCCATTTTCTGACATTAGATTTCGTTCTAAATGCTTAATCCCTATGTAGAAACGTTAGTTAAGCAAGAATATCGTATTTTTAAAAAAATCTAATGATAGGATTTTTCAGAAAATTGAAAAAACCGTAAAATGTCAAGAGTAAAGTGCCCTTATTTTAAACAATGTATCGTTCTAAATGCTTAATCCCTATGTAAAAAAGTTATTTTAGCAGGAATATGTTATTGAAAAAAATTAGAAAAATTTATTTTAGCCGTAAATCGAAAATAATGGGGACACCGGAGCTGTTCGAAGCGCCGAGCGCGCCGCGTACGCCCGAATATTTTCAAAGTCCCAACGTACCGATCAAGAGTAAAGTACCATTTTCCTACATTAGATTTCGTTCTAAATACTTAATCCCTATGTAAAAACGTTAGTTAAGCAAGAATATCGTATTTTTAAAAAAATCTAATGATAGGATTTTCCAGAAAATTGAAAAAACCGAAAAATGTCAAGAGTAAAGTGCCATTTTCTGACATTAGATTTCGTTCTAAATGCTTAATCCCTATGTAGAAACGTTAGTTAAGCAAGAATATCGTATTTTTAAAAAAATCTAATGATAGGATTTTTCAGAAAATTGAAAAAACCGTAAAATGTCAAGAGTAAAGTGCCCTTATTTTAAACAATGTATCGTTCTAAATGCTTAATCCCTATGTAAAAAAGTTATTTTAGCAGGAATATGTTATTGAATAAAATGAGAAAAATTTATTTTAGCCGTAAATCGAAAATAATGGATCGAGCGAATCGGTCGATTGCGCCGAGACGCGCTATGATGCAACAGACGAGCGATTGGAACGCCCGAATATTTTCTAAGTGCCAACGTACCGATCAAGAGTAAAGTACCATTTTCCTACATTAGATTTCGTTCTAAATGCTTAATCCCTATGTAAAAACGTTAGTTAAGCAAGAATATCGTATTTTTAAAAAAATCTAATGATAGGATTTCCCAGAAAATTGAAAAAACCGAAAAATGTCAAGAGTAAAGTGCCATTTTCTGACATTAGATTTCGTTCTAAATGCTTAATCCCTATGTAGAAACGTTAGTTAAGCAAGAATATCGTATTTTTAAAAAAATCTAATGATAGGATTTTTCAGAAAATTGAAAAAACCGTAAAATGTCAAGAGTAAAGTGCCCTTATTTTAAACAATGTATCGTTCTAAATGCTTAATCCCTATGTAAAAAAGTTATTTTAGCAGGAATATGTTATTGAAAAAAATTAGAAAAATTTATTTTAGCCGTAAATCGAAAATAATGGGGACACCGGAGCTGTTCGAAGCGCCGAGCGCGCCGCGTACGCCCGAATATTTTCAAAGTCCCAACGTACCGATCAAGAGTAAAGTACCATTTTCCTACATTAGATTTCGTTCTAAATACTTAATCCCTATGTAAAAACGTTAGTTAAGCAAGAATATCGTATTTTTAAAAAAATCTAATGATAGGATTTTCCAGAAAATTGAAAAAACCGAAAAATGTCAAGAGTAAAGTGCCATTTTCTGACATTAGATTTCGTTCTAAATGCTTAATCCCTATGTAGAAACGTTAGTTAAGCAAGAATATCGTATTTTTAAAAAAATCTAATGATAGGATTTTTCAGAAAATTGAAAAAACCGTAAAATGTCAAGAGTAAAGTGCCCTTATTTTAAACAATGTATCGTTCTAAATGCTTAATCCCTATGTAAAAAAGTTATTTTAGCAGGAATATGTTATTGAAAAAAATTAGAAAAATTTATTTTAGCCGTAAATCGAAAATAATGGGGACACCGGAGCTGTTCGAAGCGCCGAGCGCGCCGCGTACGCCCGAATATTTTCAAAGTCCCAACGTACCGATCAAGAGTAAAGTACCATTTTCCTACATTAGATTTCGTTCTAAATACTTAATCCCTATGTAAAAACGTTAGTTAAGCAAGAATATCGTATTTTTAAAAAAATCTAATGATAGGATTTTCCAGAAAATTGAAAAAACCGAAAAATGTCAAGAGTAAAGTGCCATTTTCTGACATTAGATTTCGTTCTAAATGCTTAATCCCTATGTAGAAACGTTAGTTAAGCAAGAATATCGTATTTTTAAAAAAATCTAATGATAGGATTTTTCAGAAAATTGAAAAAACCGTAAAATGTCAAGAGTAAAGTGCCCTTATTTTAAACAATGTATCGTTCTAAATGCTTAATCCCTATGTAAAAAAGTTATTTTAGCAGGAATATGTTATTGAATAAAATGAGAAAAATTTATTTTAGCCGTAAATCGAAAATAATGGATCGAGCGAATCGGTCGATTGCGCCGAGACGCGCTATGATGCAACAGACGAGCGATTGGAACGCCCGAATATTTTCTAAGTGCCAACGTACCGATCAAGAGTAAAGTACCATTTTCCTACATTAGATTTCGTTCTAAATGCTTAATCCCTATGTAAAAACGTTAGTTAAGCAAGAATATCGTATTTTTAAAAAAATCTAATGATAGGATTTCCCAGAAAATTGA
Organism: Megalopta genalis; assembly: GCF_051020955.1. Lineage (NCBI taxonomy): Eukaryota > Metazoa > Arthropoda > Insecta > Hymenoptera > Halictidae > Megalopta > Megalopta genalis. The sequence goes on from NW_027476364.1 coordinate 157,422, forward strand.
AAAAACCGAAAAATGTCAAGAGTAAAGTGCCATTTTCTGACATTAGATTTCGTTCTAAATGCTTAATCCCTATGTAGAAACGTTAGTTAAGCAAGAATATCGTATTTTTAAAAAAATCTAATGATAGGATTTTTCAGAAAATTGAAAAAACCGTAAAATGTCAAGAGTAAAGTGCCCTTATTTTAAACAATGTATCGTTCTAAATGCTTAATCCCTATGTAAAAAAGTTATTTTAGCAGGAATATGTTATTGAAAAAAATTAGAAAAATTTATTTTAGCCGTAAATCGAAAATAATGGATCGAGCGAATCGGTCGATTGCGCCGAGACGCGCTATGATGCAACAGACGAGCGATTGGAACGCCCGAATATTTTCAAAGTCCCAACGTACCGATCAAGAGTAAAGTACCATTTTCCTACATTAGATTTCGTTCTAAATGCTTAATCCCTATGTAAAAACGTTAGTTAAGCAAGAATATCGTATTTTTAAAAAAATCTAATGATAGGATTTCCCAGAAAATTGAAAAAACCGAAAAATGTCAAGAGTAAAGTGCCATTTTCTGACATTAGATTTCGTTCTAAATGCTTAATCCCTATGTAGAAACGTTAGTTAAGCAAGAATATCGTATTCTTAAAAAAATCTAATGATAGGATTTTTCAGAAAATTGAAAAAACCGTAAAATGTCAAGAGTAAAGTGCCCTTATTTTAAACAATGTATCGTTCTAAATGCTTAATCCCTATGTAAAAAAGTTATTTAAGCAAGAATATGTTATTGAATAAAATGAGAAAAATTTATTTTAGCCGTAAATCGAAAATAATGGATCGAGCGAATCGGTCGATTGCGCCGAGACGCGCTATGATGCAACAGACGAGCGATTGGAACGCCCGAATATTTTCAAAGTCCCAACGTACCGATCAAGAGTAAAGTACCATTTTCCTACATTAGATTTCGTTCTAAATGCTTAATCCCTATGTAAAAACGTTAGTTAAGCAAGAATATCGTATTTTTAAAAAAATCTAATGATAGGATTTTCCAGAAAATTGAAAAAACCGAAAAATGTCAAGAGTAAAGTGCCATTTTCTGACATTAGATTTCGTTCTAAATGCTTAATCCCTATGTAGAAACGTTAGTTAAGCAAGAATATCGTATTTTTAAAAAAATCTAATGATAGGATTTTTCAGAAAATTGAAAAAACCGTAAAATGTCAAGAGTAAAGTGCCCTTATTTTAAACAATGTATCGTTCTAAATGCTTAATCCCTATGTAAAAAAGTTATTTTAGCAGGAATATGTTATTGAATAAAATGAGAAAAATTTATTTTAGCCGTAAATCGAAAATAATGGATCGAGCGAATCGGTCGATTGCGCCGAGACGCGCTATGATGCAACAGACGAGCGATTGGAACGCCCGAATATTTTCTAAGTGCCAACGTACCGATCAAGAGTAAAGTACCATTTTCCTACATTAGATTTCGTTCTAAATGCTTAATCCCTATGTAAAAACGTTAGTTAAGCAAGAATATCGTATTTTTAAAAAAATCTAATGATAGGATTTCCCAGAAAATTGAAAGAACCGAAAAATGTCAAGAGTAAAGTGCCATTTTCTGACATTAGATTTCGTTCTAAATGCTTAATCCCTATGTAGAAACGTTAGTTAAGCAAGAATATCGTATTTTTAAAAAAATCTAATGATAGGATTTTTCAGAAAATTGAAAAAACCGTAAAATGTCAAGAGTAAAGTGCCCTTATTTTAAACAATGTATCGTTCTAAATGCTTAATCCCTATGTAAAAAAGTTATTTTAGCAGGAATATGTTATTGAAAAAAATTAGAAAAATTTATTTTAGCCGTAAATCGAAAATAATGGATCGAGCGAATCGGTCGATTGCGCCGAGACGCGCTATGATGCAACAGACGAGCGATTGGAACGCCCGAATATTTTCAAAGTCCCAACGTACCGATCAAGAGTAAAGTACCATTTTCCTACATTAGATTTCGTTCTAAATGCTTAATCCCTATGTAAAAACGTTAGTTAAGCAAGAATATCGTATTTTTAAAAAAATCTAATGATAGGATTTCCCAGAAAATTGAAAAAACCGAAAAATGTCAAGAGTAAAGTGCCATTTTCTGACATTAGATTTCGTTCTAAATGCTTAATCCCTATGTAGAAACGTTAGTTAAGCAAGAATATCGTATTTTTAAAAAAATCTAATGATAGGATTTTTCAGAAAATTGAAAAAACCGAAAAATGTCAAGAGTAAAGTGCCATTTTCTGACATTAGATTTCGTTCTAAATGCTTAATCCCTATGTAGAAACGTTAGTTAAGCAAGAATATCGTATTCTTAAAAAAATCTAATGATAGGATTTTTCAGAAAATTGAAAAAACCGTAAAATGTCAAGAGTAAAGTGCCCTTATTTTAAACAATGTATCGTTCTAAATGCTTAATCCCTATGTAAAAAAGTTATTTAAGCAAGAATATGTTATTGAATAAAATGAGAAAAATTTATTTTAGCCGTAAATCGAAAATAATGGATCGAGCGAATCGGTCGATTGCGCCGAGACGCGCTATGATGCAACAGACGAGCGATTGGAACGCCCGAATATTTTCAAAGTCCCAACGTACCGATCAAGAGTAAAGTACCATTTTCCTACATTAGATTTCGTTCTAAATGCTTAATCCCTATGTAAAAACGTTAGTTAAGCAAGAATATCGTATTTTTAAAAAAATCTAATGATAGGATTTTCCAGAAAATTGAAAAAACCGAAAAATGTCAAGAGTAAAGTGCCATTTTCTGACATTAGATTTCGTTCTAAATGCTTAATCCCTATGTAGAAACGTTAGTTAAGCAAGAATATCGTATTTTTAAAAAAATCTAATGATAGGATTTTTCAGAAAATTGAAAAAACCGTAAAATGTCAAGAGTAAAGTGCCCTTATTTTAAACAATGTATCGTTCTAAATGCTTAATCCCTATGTAAAAAAGTTATTTTAGCAGGAATATGTTATTGAATAAAATGAGAAAAATTTATTTTAGCCGTAAATCGAAAATAATGGATCGAGCGAATCGGTCGATTGCGCCGAGACGCGCTATGATGCAACAGACGAGCGATTGGAACGCCCGAATATTTTCTAAGTGCCAACGTACCGATCAAGAGTAAAGTACCATTTTCCTACATTAGATTTCGTTCTAAATGCTTAATCCCTATGTAAAAACGTTAGTTAAGCAAGAATATCGTATTTTTAAAAAAATCTAATGATAGGATTTCCCAGAAAATTGAAAAAACCGAAAAATGTCAAGAGTAAAGTGCCATTTTCTGACATTAGATTTCGTTCTAAATGCTTAATCCCTATGTAGAAACGTTAGTTAAGCAAGAATATCGTATTTTTAAAAAAATCTAATGATAGGATTTTTCAGAAAATTGAAAAAACCGTAAAATGTCAAGAGTAAAGTGCCCTTATTTTAAACAATGTATCGTTCTAAATGCTTAATCCCTATGTAAAAAAGTTATTTTAGCAGGAATATGTTATTGAAAAAAATTAGAAAAATTTATTTTAGCCGTAAATCGAAAATAATGGGGACACCGGAGCTGTTCGAAGCGCCGAGCGCGCCGCGTACGCCCGAATATTTTCAAAGTCCCAACGTACCGATCAAGAGTAAAGTACCATTTTCCTACATTAGATTTCGTTCTAAATACTTAATCCCTATGTAAAAACGTTAGTTAAGCAAGAATATCGTATTTTTAAAAAAATCTAATGATAGGATTTTCCAGAAAATTGAAAAAACCGAAAAATGTCAAGAGTAAAGTGCCATTTTCTGACATTAGATTTCGTTCTAAATGCTTAATCCCTATGTAGAAACGTTAGTTAAGCAAGAATATCGTATTTTTAAAAAAATCTAATGATAGGATTTTTCAGAAAATTGAAAAAACCGTAAAATGTCAAGAGTAAAGTGCCCTTATTTTAAACAATGTATCGTTCTAAATGCTTAATCCCTATGTAAAAAAGTTATTTTAGCAGGAATATGTTATTGAATAAAATGAGAAAAATTTATTTTAGCCGTAAATCGAAAATAATGGATCGAGCGAATCGGTCGATTGCGCCGAGACGCGCTATGATGCAACAGACGAGCGATTGGAACGCCCGAATATTTTCTAAGTGCCAACGTACCGATCAAGAGTAAAGTACCATTTTCCTACATTAGATTTCGTTCTAAATGCTTAATCCCTATGTAAAAACGTTAGTTAAGCAAGAATATCGTATTTTTAAAAAAATCTAATGATAGGATTTCCCAGAAAATTGAAAAAACCGAAAAATGTCAAGAGTAAAGTGCCATTTTCTGACATTAGATTTCGTTCTAAATGCTTAATCCCTATGTAGAAACGTTAGTTAAGCAAGAATATCGTATTTTTAAAAAAATCTAATGATAGGATTTTTCAGAAAATTGAAAAAACCGTAAAATGTCAAGAGTAAAGTGCCCTTATTTTAAACAATGTATCGTTCTAAATGCTTAATCCCTATGTAAAAAAGTTATTTTAGCAGGAATATGTTATTGAAAAAAATTAGAAAAATTTATTTTAGCCGTAAATCGAAAATAATGGATCGAGCGAATCGGTCGATTGCGCCGAGACGCGCTATGATGCAACAGACGAGCGATTGGAACGCCCGAATATTTTCAAAGTCCCAACGTACCGATCAAGAGTAAAGTACCATTTTCCTACATTAGATTTCGTTCTAAATGCTTAATCCCTATGTAAAAACGTTAGTTAAGCAAGAATATCGTATTTTTAAAAAAATCTAATGATAGGATTTCCCAGAAAATTGAAAAAACCGAAAAATGTCAAGAGTAAAGTGCCATTTTCTGACATTAGATTTCGTTCTAAATGCTTAATCCCTATGTAGAAACGTTAGTTAAGCAAGAATATCGTATTCTTAAAAAAATCTAATGATAGGATTTTTCAGAAAATTGAAAAAACCGTAAAATGTCAAGAGTAAAGTGCCCTTATTTTAAACAATGTATCGTTCTAAATGCTTAATCCCTATGTAAAAAAGTTATTTAAGCAAGAATATGTTATTGAATAAAATGAGAAAAATTTATTTTAGCCGTAAATCGAAAATAATGGATCGAGCGAATCGGTCGATTGCGCCGAGACGCGCTATGATGCAACAGACGAGCGATTGGAACGCCCGAATATTTTCAAAGTCCCAACGTACCGATCAAGAGTAAAGTACCATTTTCCTACATTAGATTTCGTTCTAAATGCTTAATCCCTATGTAAAAACGTTAGTTAAGCAAGAATATCGTATTTTTAAAAAAATCTAATGATAGGATTTTCCAGAAAATTGAAAAAACCGAAAAATGTCAAGAGTAAAGTGCCATTTTCTGACATTAGATTTCGTTCTAAATGCTTAATCCCTATGTAGAAACGTTAGTTAAGCAAGAATATCGTATTTTTAAAAAAATCTAATGATAGGATTTTTCAGAAAATTGAAAAAACCGTAAAATGTCAAGAGTAAAGTGCCCTTATTTTAAACAATGTATCGTTCTAAATGCTTAATCCCTATGTAAAAAAGTTATTTTAGCAGGAATATGTTATTGAATAAAATGAGAAAAATTTATTTTAGCCGTAAATCGAAAATAATGGATCGAGCGAATCGGTCGATTGCGCCGAGACGCGCTATGATGCAACAGACGAGCGATTGGAACGCCCGAATATTTTCTAAGTGCCAACGTACCGATCAAGAGTAAAGTACCATTTTCCTACATTAGATTTCGTTCTAAATGCTTAATCCCTATGTAAAAACGTTAGTTAAGCAAGAATATCGTATTTTTAAAAAAATCTAATGATAGGATTTCCCAGAAAATTGAAAGAACCGAAAAATGTCAAGAGTAAAGTGCCATTTTCTGACATTAGATTTCGTTCTAAATGCTTAATCCCTATGTAGAAACGTTAGTTAAGCAAGAATATCGTATTTTTAAAAAAATCTAATGATAGGATTTTTCAGAAAATTGAAAAAACCGTAAAATGTCAAGAGTAAAGTGCCCTTATTTTAAACAATGTATCGTTCTAAATGCTTAATCCCTATGTAAAAAAGTTATTTTAGCAGGAATATGTTATTGAAAAAAATTAGAAAAATTTATTTTAGCCGTAAATCGAAAATAATGGATCGAGCGAATCGGTCGATTGCGCCGAGACGCGCTATGATGCAACAGACGAGCGATTGGAACGCCCGAATATTTTCAAAGTCCCAACGTACCGATCAAGAGTAAAGTACCATTTTCCTACATTAGATTTCGTTCTAAATGCTTAATCCCTATGTAAAAACGTTAGTTAAGCAAGAATATCGTATTTTTAAAAAAATCTAATGATAGGATTTCCCAGAAAATTGAAAAAACCGAAAAATGTCAAGAGTAAAGTGCCATTTTCTGACATTAGATTTCGTTCTAAATGCTTAATCCCTATGTAGAAACGTTAGTTAAGCAAGAATATCGTATTTTTAAAAAAATCTAATGATAGGATTTTTCAGAAAATTGAAAAAACCGAAAAATGTCAAGAGTAAAGTGCCATTTTCTGACATTAGATTTCGTTCTAAATGCTTAATCCCTATGTAGAAACGTTAGTTAAGCAAGAATATCGTATTCTTAAAAAAATCTAATGATAGGATTTTTCAGAAAATTGAAAAAACCGTAAAATGTCAAGAGTAAAGTGCCCTTATTTTAAACAATGTATCGTTCTAAATGCTTAATCCCTATGTAAAAAAGTTATTTAAGCAAGAATATGTTATTGAATAAAATGAGAAAAATTTATTTTAGCCGTAAATCGAAAATAATGGATCGAGCGAATCGGTCGATTGCGCCGAGACGCGCTATGATGCAACAGACGAGCGATTGGAACGCCCGAATATTTTCAAAGTCCCAACGTACCGATCAAGAGTAAAGTACCATTTTCCTACATTAGATTTCGTTCTAAATGCTTAATCCCTATGTAAAAACGTTAGTTAAGCAAGAATATCGTATTTTTAAAAAAATCTAATGATAGGATTTTCCAGAAAATTGAAAAAACCGAAAAATGTCAAGAGTAAAGTGCCATTTTCTGACATTAGATTTCGTTCTAAATGCTTAATCCCTATGTAGAAACGTTAGTTAAGCAAGAATATCGTATTTTTAAAAAAATCTAATGATAGGATTTTTCAGAAAATTGAAAAAACCGTAAAATGTCAAGAGTAAAGTGCCCTTATTTTAAACAATGTATCGTTCTAAATGCTTAATCCCTATGTAAAAAAGTTATTTTAGCAGGAATATGTTATTGAATAAAATGAGAAAAATTTATTTTAGCCGTAAATCGAAAATAATGGATCGAGCGAATCGGTCGATTGCGCCGAGACGCGCTATGATGCAACAGACGAGCGATTGGAACGCCCGAATATTTTCTAAGTGCCAACGTACCGATCAAGAGTAAAGTACCATTTTCCTACATTAGATTTCGTTCTAAATGCTTAATCCCTATGTAAAAACGTTAGTTAAGCAAGAATATCGTATTTTTAAAAAAATCTAATGATAGGATTTCCCAGAAAATTGAAAAAACCGAAAAATGTCAAGAGTAAAGTGCCATTTTCTGACATTAGATTTCGTTCTAAATGCTTAATCCCTATGTAGAAACGTTAGTTAAGCAAGAATATCGTATTCTTAAAAAATCTAATGATAGGATTTTTCAGAAAATTGAAAAAACCGTAAAATGTCAAGAGTAAAGTGCCCTTATTTTAAACAATGTATCGTTCTAAATGCTTAATCCCTATGTAAAAAAGTTATTTAAGCAAGAATATGTTATTGAATAAAATGAGAAAAATTTATTTTAGCCGTAAATCGAAAATAATGGATCGAGCGAATCGGTCGATTGCGCCGAGACGCGCTATGATGCAACAGACGAGCGATTGGAACGCCCGAATATTTTCAAAGTCCCAACGTACCGATCAAGAGTAAAGTACCATTTTCCTACATTAGATTTCGTTCTAAATGCTTAATCCCTATGTAAAAACGTTAGTTAAGCAAGAATATCGTATTTTTAAAAAAATCTAATGATAGGATTTTCCAGAAAATTGAAAAAACCGAAAAATGTCAAGAGTAAAGTGCCATTTTCTGACATTAGATTTCGTTCTAAATGCTTAATCCCTATGTAGAAACGTTAGTTAAGCAAGAATATCGTATTTTTAAAAAAATCTAATGATAGGATTTTTCAGAAAATTGAAAAAACCGTAAAATGTCAAGAGTAAAGTGCCCTTATTTTAAACAATGTATCGTTCTAAATGCTTAATCCCTATGTAAAAAAGTTATTTTAGCAGGAATATGTTATTGAATAAAATGAGAAAAATTTATTTTAGCCGTAAATCGAAAATAATGGATCGAGCGAATCGGTCGATTGCGCCGAGACGCGCTATGATGCAACAGACGAGCGATTGGAACGCCCGAATATTTTCTAAGTGCCAACGTACCGATCAAGAGTAAAGTACCATTTTCCTACATTAGATTTCGTTCTAAATGCTTAATCCCTATGTAAAAACGTTAGTTAAGCAAGAATATCGTATTTTTAAAAAAATCTAATGATAGGATTTCCCAGAAAATTGAAAAAACCGAAAAATGTCAAGAGTAAAGTGCCATTTTCTGACATTAGATTTCGTTCTAAATGCTTAATCCCTATGTAGAAACGTTAGTTAAGCAAGAATATCGTATTTTTAAAAAAATCTAATGATAGGATTTTTCAGAAAATTGAAAAAACCGTAAAATGTCAAGAGTAAAGTGCCCTTATTTTAAACAATGTATCGTTCTAAATGCTTAATCCCTATGTAAAAAAGTTATTTTAGCAGGAATATGTTATTGAAAAAAATTAGAAAAATTTATTTTAGCCGTAAATCGAAAATAATGGATCGAGCGAATCGGTCGATTGCGCCGAGACGCGCTATGATGCAACAGACGAGCGATTGGAACGCCCGAATATTTTCAAAGTCCCAACGTACCGATCAAGAGTAAAGTACCATTTTCCTACATTAGATTTCGTTCTAAATGCTTAATCCCTATGTAAAAACGTTAGTTAAGCAAGAATATCGTATTTTTAAAAAAATCTAATGATAGGATTTCCCAGAAAATTGAAAAAACCGAAAAATGTCAAGAGTAAAGTGCCATTTTCTGACATTAGATTTCGTTCTAAATGCTTAATCCCTATGTAGAAACGTTAGTTAAGCAAGAATATCGTATTTTTAAAAAAATCTAATGATAGGATTTTTCAGAAAATTGAAAAAACCGAAAAATGTCAAGAGTAAAGTGCCATTTTCTGACATTAGATTTCGTTCTAAATGCTTAATCCCTATGTAGAAACGTTAGTTAAGCAAGAATATCGTATTCTTAAAAAAATCTAATGATAGGATTTTTCAGAAAATTGAAAAAACCGTAAAATGTCAAGAGTAAAGTGCCCTTATTTTAAACAATGTATCGTTCTAAATGCTTAATCCCTATGTAAAAAAGTTATTTAAGCAAGAATATGTTATTGAATAAAATGAGAAAAATTTATTTTAGCCGTAAATCGAAAATAATGGATCGAGCGAATCGGTCGATTGCGCCGAGACGCGCTATGATGCAACAGACGAGCGATTGGAACGCCCGAATATTTTCAAAGTCCCAACGTACCGATCAAGAGTAAAGTACCATTTTCCTACATTAGATTTCGTTCTAAATGCTTAATCCCTATGTAAAAACGTTAGTTAAGCAAGAATATCGTATTTTTAAAAAAATCTAATGATAGGATTTCCCAGAAAATTGAAAAAACCGAAAAATGTCAAGAGTAAAGTGCCATTTTCTGACATTAGATTTCGTTCTAAATGCTTAATCCCTATGTAGAAACGTTAGTTAAGCAAGAATATCGTATTTTTAAAAAAATCTAATGATAGGATTTTTCAGAAAATTGAAAAAACCGTAAAATGTCAAGAGTAAAGTGCCCTTATTTTAAACAATGTATCGTTCTAAATGCTTAATCCCTATGTAAAAAAGTTATTTTAGCAGGAATATGTTATTGAATAAAATGAGAAAAATTTATTTTAGCCGTAAATCGAAAATAATGGATCGAGCGAATCGGTCGATTGCGCCGAGACGCGCTATGATGCAACAGACGAGCGATTGGAACGCCCGAATATTTTCTAAGTGCCAACGTACCGATCAAGAGTAAAGTACCATTTTCCTACATTCGATTTCGTTCTAAATGCTTAATCCCTATGTAAAAACGTTAGTTAAGCAAGAATATCGTATTTTTAAAAAAATCTAATGATAGGATTTCCCAGAAAATTGAAAAAACCGAAAAATGTCAAGAGTAAAGTGCCATTTTCTGACATTAGATTTCGTTCTAAATGCTTAATCCCTATGTAGAAACGTTAGTTAAGCAAGAATATCGTATTTTTAAAAAAATCTAATGATAGGATTTTTCAGAAAATTGAAAAAACCGAAAAATGTCAAGAGTAAAGTGCCATTTTCTGACATTAGATTTCGTTCTAAATGCTTAATCCCTATGTAGAAACGTTAGTTAAGCAAGAATATCGTATTCTTAAAAAAATCTAATGATAGGATTTTTCAGAAAATTGAAAAAACCGTAAAATGTCAAGAGTAAAGTGCCCTTATTTTAAACAATGTATCGTTCTAAATGCTTAATCCCTATGTAAAAAAGTTATTTAAGCAAGAATATGTTATTGAATAAAATGAGAAAAATTTATTTTAGCCGTAAATCGAAAATAATGGATCGAGCGAATCGGTCGATTGCGCCGAGACGCGCTATGATGCAACAGACGAGCGATTGGAACGCCCGAATATTTTCAAAGTCCCAACGTACCGATCAAGAGTAAAGTACCATTTTCCTACATTAGATTTCGTTCTAAATGCTTAATCCCTATGTAAAAACGTTAGTTAAGCAAGAATATCGTATTTTTAAAAAAATCTAATGATAGGATTTCCCAGAAAATTGAAAAAACCGAAAAATGTCAAGAGTAAAGTGCCATTTTCTGACATTAGATTTCGTTCTAAATGCTTAATCCCTATGTAGAAACGTTAGTTAAGCAAGAATATCGTATTTTTAAAAAAATCTAATGATAGGATTTTTCAGAAAATTGAAAAAACCGAAAAATGTCAAGAGTAAAGTGCCATTTTCTGACATTAGATTTCGTTCTAAATGCTTAATCCCTATGTAGAAACGTTAGTTAAGCAAGAATATCGTATTCTTAAAAAAATCTAATGATAGGATTTTTCAGAAAATTGAAAAAACCGTAAAATGTCAAGAGTAAAGTGCCCTTATTTTAAACAATGTATCGTTCTAAATGCTTAATCCCTATGTAAAAAAGTTATTTAAGCAAGAATATGTTATAGAATAAAATGAGAAAAATTTATTTTAGCCGTAAATCGAAAATAATGGATCGAGCGAATCGGTCGATTGCGCCGAGACGCGCTATGATGCAACAGACGAGCGATTGGAACGCCCGAATATTTTCAAAGTCCCAACGTACCGATCAAGAGTAAAGTACCATTTTCCTACATTAGATTTCGTTCTAAATGCTTAATCCCTATGTAAAAACGTTAGTTAAGCAAGAATATCGTATTTTTAAAAAAATCTAATGATAGGATTTTCCAGAAAATTGAAAAAACCGAAAAATGTCAAGAGTAAAGTGCCATTTTCTGACATTAGATTTCGTTCTAAATGCTTAATCCCTATGTAGAAACGTTAGTTAAGCAAGAATATCGTATTTTTAAAAAAATCTAATGATAGGATTTTTCAGAAAATTGAAAAAACCGTAAAATGTCAAGAGTAAAGTGCCCTTATTTTAAACAATGTATCGTTCTAAATGCTTAATCCCTATGTAAAAAAGTTATTTTAGCAGGAATATGTTATTGAATAAAATGAGAAAAATTTATTTTAGCCGTAAATCGAAAATAATGGATCGAGCGAATCGGTCGATTGCGCCGAGACGCGCTATGATGCAACAGACGAGCGATTGGAACGCCCGAATATTTTCTAAGTGCCAACGTACCGATCAAGAGTAAAGTACCATTTTCCTACATTAGATTTCGTTCTAAATGCTTAATCCCTATGTAAAAACGTTAGTTAAGCAAGAATATCGTATTTTTAAAAAAATCTAATGATAGGATTTCCCAGAAAATTGAAAGAACCGAAAAATGTCAAGAGTAAAGTGCCATTTTCTGACATTAGATTTCGTTCTAAATGCTTAATCCCTATGTAGAAACGTTAGTTAAGCAAGAATATCGTATTTTTAAAAAAATCTAATGATAGGATTTTTCAGAAAATTGAAAAAACCGTAAAATGTCAAGAGTAAAGTGCCCTTATTTTAAACAATGTATCGTTCTAAATGCTTAATCCCTATGTAAAAAAGTTATTTTAGCAGGAATATGTTATTGAAAAAAATTAGAAAAATTTATTTTAGCCGTAAATCGAAAATAATGGATCGAGCGAATCGGTCGATTGCGCCGAGACGCGCTATGATGCAACAGACGAGCGATTGGAACGCCCGAATATTTTCAAAGTCCCAACGTACCGATCAAGAGTAAAGTACCATTTTCCTACATTAGATTTCGTTCTAAATGCTTAATCCCTATGTAAAAACGTTAGTTAAGCAAGAATATCGTATTTTTAAAAAAATCTAATGATAGGATTTCCCAGAAAATTGAAAAAACCGAAAAATGTCAAGAGTAAAGTGCCATTTTCTGACATTAGATTTCGTTCTAAATGCTTAATCCCTATGTAGAAACGTTAGTTAAGCAAGAATATCGTATTCTTAAAAAAATCTAATGATAGGATTTTTCAGAAAATTGAAAAAACCGTAAAATGTCAAGAGTAAAGTGCCCTTATTTTAAACAATGTATCGTTCTAAATGCTTAATCCCTATGTAAAAAAGCTATTTTAGCAGGAATATGTTATTGAAAAAAATTAGAAAAATTTATTTTAGCCGTAAATCGAAAATAATGGATCGAGCGAATCGGTCGATTGCGCCGAGACGCGCTATGATGCAACAGACGAGCGATTGGAACGCCCGAATATTTTCAAAGTCCCAACGTACCGATCAAGAGTAAAGTACCATTTTCCTACATTAGATTTCGTTCTAAATGCTTAATCCCTATGTAAAAACGTTAGTTAAGCAAGAATATCGTATTTTTAAAAAAATCTAATGATAGGATTTTCCAGAAAATTGAAAAAACCGAAAAATGTCAAGAGTAAAGTGCCATTTTCTGACATTAGATTTCGTTCTAAATGCTTAATCCCTATGTAGAAACGTTAGTTAAGCAAGAATATCGTATTTTTAAAAAAATCTAATGATAGGATTTTTCAGAAAATTGAAAAAACCGTAAAATGTCAAGAGTAAAGTGCCCTTATTTTAAACAATGTATCGTTCTAAATGCTTAATCCCTATGTAAAAAAGTTATTTTAGCAGGAATATGTTATTGAATAAAATGAGAAAAATTTATTTTAGCCGTAAATCGAAAATAATGGATCGAGCGAATCGGTCGATTGCGCCGAGACGCGCTATGATGCAACAGACGAGCGATTGGAACGCCCGAATATTTTCTAAGTGCCAACGTACCGATCAAGAGTAAAGTACCATTTTCCTACATTAGATTTCGTTCTAAATGCTTAATCCCTATGTAAAAACGTTAGTTAAGCAAGAATATCGTATTTTTAAAAAAATCTAATGATAGGATTTCCCAGAAAATTGAAAAAACCGAAAAATGTCAAGAGTAAAGTGCCATTTTCTGACATTAGATTTCGTTCTAAATGCTTAATCCCTATGTAGAAACGTTAGTTAAGCAAGAATATCGTATTCTTAAAAAAATCTAATGATAGGATTTTTCAGAAAATTGAAAAAACCGTAAAATGTCAAGAGTAAAGTGCCCTTATTTTAAACAATGTATCGTTCTAAATGCTTAATCCCTATGTAAAAAAGTTATTTTAGCAGGAATATGTTATTGAAAAAAATTAGAAAAATTTATTTTAGCCGTAAATCGAAAATAATGGATCGAGCGAATCGGTCGATTGCGCCGAGACGCGCTATGATGCAACAGACGAGCGATTGGAACGCCCGAATATTTTCAAAGTCCCAACGTACCGATCAAGAGTAAAGTACCATTTTCCTACATTAGATTTCGTTCTAAATGCTTAATCCCTATGTAAAAACGTTAGTTAAGCAAGAATATCGTATTTTTAAAAAAATCTAATGATAGGATTTTCCAGAAAATTGAAAAAACCGAAAAATGTCAAGAGTAAAGTGCCATTTTCTGACATTAGATTTCGTTCTAAATGCTTAATCCCTATGTAGAAACGTTAGTTAAGCAAGAATATCGTATTTTTAAAAAAATCTAATGATAGGATTTTTCAGAAAATTGAAAAAACCGTAAAATGTCAAGAGTAAAGTGCCCTTATTTTAAACAATGTATCGTTCTAAATGCTTAATCCCTATGTAAAAAAGTTATTTTAGCAGGAATATGTTATTGAATAAAATGAGAAAAATTTATTTTAGCCGTAAATCGAAAATAATGGATCGAGCGAATCGGTCGATTGCGCCGAGACGCGCTATGATGCAACAGACGAGCGATTGGAACGCCCGAATATTTTCTAAGTGCCAACGTACCGATCAAGAGTAAAGTACCATTTTCCTACATTAGATTTCGTTCTAAATGCTTAATCCCTATGTAAAAACGTTAGTTAAGCAAGAATATCGTATTTTTAAAAAAATCTAATGATAGGATTTCCCAGAAAATTGAAAAAACCGAAAAATGTCAAGAGTAAAGTGCCATTTTCTGACATTAGATTTCGTTCTAAATGCTTAATCCCTATGTAGAAACGTTAGTTAAGCAAGAATATCGTATTTTTAAAAAAATCTAATGATAGGATTTTTCAGAAAATTGAAAAAACCGTAAAATGTCAAGAGTAAAGTGCCCTTATTTTAAACAATGTATCGTTCTAAATGCTTAATCCCTATGTAAAAAAGTTATTTTAGCAGGAATATGTTATTGAAAAAAATTAGAAAAATTTATTTTAGCCGTAAATCGAAAATAATGGATCGAGCGAATCGGTCGATTGCGCCGAGACGCGCTATGATGCAACAGACGAGCGATTGGAACGCCCGAATATTTTCAAAGTCCCAACGTACCGATCAAGAGTAAAGTACCATTTTCCTACATTAGATTTCGTTCTAAATGCTTAATCCCTATGTAAAAACGTTAGTTAAGCAAGAATATCGTATTTTTAAAAAAATCTAATGATAGGATTTCCCAGAAAATTGAAAAAACCGAAAAATGTCAAGAGTAAAGTGCCATTTTCTGACATTAGATTTCGTTCTAAATGCTTAATCCCTATGTAGAAACGTTAGTTAAGCAAGAATATCGTATTTTTAAAAAAATCTAATGATAGGATTTTTCAGAAAATTGAAAAAACCGTAAAATGTCAAGAGTAAAGTGCCCTTATTTTAAACAATGTATCGTTCTAAATGCTTAATCCCTATGTAAAAAAGTTATTTTAGCAGGAATATGTTATTGAATAAAATGAGAAAAATTTATTTTAGCCGTAAATCGAAAATAATGGATCGAGCGAATCGGTCGATTGCGCCGAGACGCGCTATGATGCAACAGACGAGCGATTGGAACGCCCGAATATTTTCTAAGTGCCAACGTACCGATCAAGAGTAAAGTACCATTTTCCTACATTAGATTTCGTTCTAAATGCTTAATCCCTATGTAAAAACGTTAGTTAAGCAAGAATATCGTATTTTTAAAAAAATCTAATGATAGGATTTCCCAGAAAATTGAAAAAACCGAAAAATGTCAAGAGTAAAGTGCCATTTTCTGACATTAGATTTCGTTCTAAATGCTTAATCCCTATGTAGAAACGTTAGTTAAGCAAGAATATCGTATTTTTAAAAAAATCTAATGATAGGATTTTTCAGAAAATTGAAAAAACCGTAAAATGTCAAGAGTAAAGTGCCCTTATTTTAAACAATGTATCGTTCTAAATGCTTAATCCCTATGTAAAAAAGTTATTTTAGCAGGAATATGTTATTGAAAAAAATTAGAAAAATTTATTTTAGCCGTAAATCGAAAATAATGGGGACACCGGAGCTGTTCGAAGCGCCGAGCGCGCCGCGTACGCCCGAATATTTTCAAAGTCCCAACGTACCGATCAAGAGTAAAGTACCATTTTCCTACATTAGATTTCGTTCTAAATACTTAATCCCTATGTAAAAACGTTAGTTAAGCAAGAATATCGTATTTTTAAAAAAATCTAATGATAGGATTTTCCAGAAAATTGAAAAAACCGAAAAATGTCAAGAGTAAAGTGCCATTTTCTGACATTAGATTTCGTTCTAAATGCTTAATCCCTATGTAGAAACGTTAGTTAAGCAAGAATATCGTATTTTTAAAAAAATCTAATGATAGGATTTTTCAGAAAATTGAAAAAACCGTAAAATGTCAAGAGTAAAGTGCCCTTATTTTAAACAATGTATCGTTCTAAATGCTTAATCCCTATGTAAAAAAGTTATTTTAGCAGGAATATGTTATTGAATAAAATGAGAAAAATTTATTTTAGCCGTAAATCGAAAATAATGGATCGAGCGAATCGGTCGATTGCGCCGAGACGCGCTATGATGCAACAGACGAGCGATTGGAACGCCCGAATATTTTCTAAGTGCCAACGTACCGATCAAGAGTAAAGTACCATTTTCCTACATTAGATTTCGTTCTAAATGCTTAATCCCTATGTAAAAACGTTAGTTAAGCAAGAATATCGTATTTTTAAAAAAATCTAATGATAGGATTTCCCAGAAAATTGAAAAAACCGAAAAATGTCAAGAGTAAAGTGCCATTTTCTGACATTAGATTTCGTTCTAAATGCTTAATCCCTATGTAGAAACGTTAGTTAAGCAAGAATATCGTATTTTTAAAAAAATCTAATGATAGGATTTTTCAGAAAATTGAAAAAACCGTAAAATGTCAAGAGTAAAGTGCCCTTATTTTAAACAATGTATCGTTCTAAATGCTTAATCCCTATGTAAAAAAGTTATTTTAGCAGGAATATGTTATTGAAAAAAATTAGAAAAATTTATTTTAGCCGTAAATCGAAAATAATGGATCGAGCGAATCGGTCGATTGCGCCGAGACGCGCTATGATGCAACAGACGAGCGATTGGAACGCCCGAATATTTTCAAAGTCCCAACGTACCGATCAAGAGTAAAGTACCATTTTCCTACATTAGATTTCGTTCTAAATGCTTAATCCCTATGTAAAAACGTTAGTTAAGCAAGAATATCGTATTTTTAAAAAAATCTAATGATAGGATTTCCCAGAAAATTGAAAAAACCGAAAAATGTCAAGAGTAAAGTGCCATTTTCTGACATTAGATTTCGTTCTAAATGCTTAATCCCTATGTAGAAACGTTAGTTAAGCAAGAATATCGTATTCTTAAAAAAATCTAATGATAGGATTTTTCAGAAAATTGAAAAAACCGTAAAATGTCAAGAGTAAAGTGCCCTTATTTTAAACAATGTATCGTTCTAAATGCTTAATCCCTATGTAAAAAAGTTATTTAAGCAAGAATATGTTATTGAATAAAATGAGAAAAATTTATTTTAGCCGTAAATCGAAAATAATGGATCGAGCGAATCGGTCGATTGCGCCGAGACGCGCTATGATGCAACAGACGAGCGATTGGAACGCCCGAATATTTTCAAAGTCCCAACGTACCGATCAAGAGTAAAGTACCATTTTCCTACATTAGATTTCGTTCTAAATGCTTAATCCCTATGTAAAAACGTTAGTTAAGCAAGAATATCGTATTTTTAAAAAAATCTAATGATAGGATTTTCCAGAAAATTGAAAAAACCGAAAAATGTCAAGAGTAAAGTGCCATTTTCTGACATTAGATTTCGTTCTAAATGCTTAATCCCTATGTAGAAACGTTAGTTAAGCAAGAATATCGTATTTTTAAAAAAATCTAATGATAGGATTTTTCAGAAAATTGAAAAAACCGTAAAATGTCAAGAGTAAAGTGCCCTTATTTTAAACAATGTATCGTTCTAAATGCTTAATCCCTATGTAAAAAAGTTATTTTAGCAGGAATATGTTATTGAATAAAATGAGAAAAATTTATTTTAGCCGTAAATCGAAAATAATGGATCGAGCGAATCGGTCGATTGCGCCGAGACGCGCTATGATGCAACAGACGAGCGATTGGAACGCCCGAATATTTTCTAAGTGCCAACGTACCGATCAAGAGTAAAGTACCATTTTCCTACATTAGATTTCGTTCTAAATGCTTAATCCCTATGTAAAAACGTTAGTTAAGCAAGAATATCGTATTTTTAAAAAAATCTAATGATAGGATTTCCCAGAAAATTGAAAGAACCGAAAAATGTCAAGAGTAAAGTGCCATTTTCTGACATTAGATTTCGTTCTAAATGCTTAATCCCTATGTAGAAACGTTAGTTAAGCAAGAATATCGTATTTTTAAAAAAATCTAATGATAGGATTTTTCAGAAAATTGAAAAAACCGTAAAATGTCAAGAGTAAAGTGCCCTTATTTTAAACAATGTATCGTTCTAAATGCTTAATCCCTATGTAAAAAAGTTATTTTAGCAGGAATATGTTATTGAAAAAAATTAGAAAAATTTATTTTAGCCGTAAATCGAAAATAATGGATCGAGCGAATCGGTCGATTGCGCCGAGACGCGCTATGATGCAACAGACGAGCGATTGGAACGCCCGAATATTTTCAAAGTCCCAACGTACCGATCAAGAGTAAAGTACCATTTTCCTACATTAGATTTCGTTCTAAATGCTTAATCCCTATGTAAAAACGTTAGTTAAGCAAGAATATCGTATTTTTAAAAAAATCTAATGATAGGATTTCCCAGAAAATTGAAAAAACCGAAAAATGTCAAGAGTAAAGTGCCATTTTCTGACATTAGATTTCGTTCTAAATGCTTAATCCCTATGTAGAAACGTTAGTTAAGCAAGAATATCGTATTTTTAAAAAAATCTAATGATAGGATTTTTCAGAAAATTGAAAAAACCGAAAAATGTCAAGAGTAAAGTGCCATTTTCTGACATTAGATTTCGTTCTAAATGCTTAATCCCTATGTAGAAACGTTAGATAAGCAAGAATATCGTATTCTTAAAAAAATCTAATGATAGGATTTTTCAGAAAATTGAAAAAACCGTAAAATGTCAAGAGTAAAGTGCCCTTATTTTAAACAATGTATCGTTCTAAATGCTTAATCCCTATGTAAAAAAGTTATTTTAGCAGGAATATGTTATTGAATAAAATGAGAAAAATTTATTTTAGCCGTAAATCGAAAATAATGGATCGAGCGAATCGGTCGATTGCGCCGAGACGCGCTATGATGCAACAGACGAGCGATTGGAACGCCCGAATATTTTCTAAGTGCCAACGTACCGATCAAGAGTAAAGTACCATTTTCCTACATTAGATTTCGTTCTAAATGCTTAATCCCTATGTAAAAACGTTAGTTAAGCAAGAATATCGTATTTTTAAAAAAATCTAATGATAGGATTTCCCAGAAAATTGAAAAAACCGAAAAATGTCAAGAGTAAAGTGCCATTTTCTGACATTAGATTTCGTTCTAAATGCTTAATCCCTATGTAGAAACGTTAGTTAAGCAAGAATATCGTATTTTTAAAAAAATCTAATGATAGGATTTTTCAGAAAATTGAAAAAACCGTAAAATGTCAAGAGTAAAGTGCCCTTATTTTAAACAATGTATCGTTCTAAATGCTTAATCCCTATGTAAAAAAGTTATTTTAGCAGGAATATGTTATTGAAAAAAATTAGAAAAATTTATTTTAGCCGTAAATCGAAAATAATGGGGACACCGGAGCTGTTCGAAGCGCCGAGCGCGCCGCGTACGCCCGAATATTTTCAAAGTCCCAACGTACCGATCAAGAGTAAAGTACCATTTTCCTACATTAGATTTCGTTCTAAATACTTAATCCCTATGTAAAAACGTTAGTTAAGCAAGAATATCGTATTTTTAAAAAAATCTAATGATAGGATTTTCCAGAAAATTGAAAAAACCGAAAAATGTCAAGAGTAAAGTGCCATTTTCTGACATTAGATTTCGTTCTAAATGCTTAATCCCTATGTAGAAACGTTAGTTAAGCAAGAATATCGTATTCTTAAAAAAATCTAATGATAGGATTTTTCAGAAAATTGAAAAAACCGTAAAATGTCAAGAGTAAAGTGCCCTTATTTTAAACAATGTATCGTTCTAAATGCTTAATCCCTATGTAAAAAAGTTATTTAAGCAAGAATATGTTATTGAATAAAATGAGAAAAATTTATTTTAGCCGTAAATCGAAAATAATGGATCGAGCGAATCGGTCGATTGCGCCGAGACGCGCTATGATGCAACAGACGAGCGATTGGAACGCCCGAATATTTTCAAAGTCCCAACGTACCGATCAAGAGTAAAGTACCATTTTCCTACATTAGATTTCGTTCTAAATGCTTAATCCCTATGTAAAAACGTTAGTTAAGCAAGAATATCGTATTTTTAAAAAAATCTAATGATAGGATTTTCCAGAAAATTGAAAAAACCGAAAAATGTCAAGAGTAAAGTGCCATTTTCTGACATTAGATTTCGTTCTAAATGCTTAATCCCTATGTAGAAACGTTAGTTAAGCAAGAATATCGTATTTTTAAAAAAATCTAATGATAGGATTTTTCAGAAAATTGAAAAAACCGTAAAATGTCAAGAGTAAAGTGCCCTTATTTTAAACAATGTATCGTTCTAAATGCTTAATCCCTATGTAAAAAAGTTATTTTAGCAGGAATATGTTATTGAATAAAATGAGAAAAATTTATTTTAGCCGTAAATCGAAAATAATGGATCGAGCGAATCGGTCGATTGCGCCGAGACGCGCTATGATGCAACAGACGAGCGATTGGAACGCCCGAATATTTTCTAAGTGCCAACGTACCGATCAAGAGTAAAGTACCATTTTCCTACATTAGATTTCGTTCTAAATGCTTAATCCCTATGTAAAAACGTTAGTTAAGCAAGAATATCGTATTTTTAAAAAAATCTAATGATAGGATTTCCCAGAAAATTGAAAGAACCGAAAAATGTCAAGAGTAAAGTGCCATTTTCTGACATTAGATTTCGTTCTAAATGCTTAATCCCTATGTAGAAACGTTAGTTAAGCAAGAATATCGTATTTTTAAAAAAATCTAATGATAGGATTTTTCAGAAAATTGAAAAAACCGTAAAATGTCAAGAGTAAAGTGCCCTTATTTTAAACAATGTATCGTTCTAAATGCTTAATCCCTATGTAAAAAAGTTATTTTAGCAGGAATATGTTATTGAAAAAAATTAGAAAAATTTATTTTAGCCGTAAATCGAAAATAATGGATCGAGCGAATCGGTCGATTGCGCCGAGACGCGCTATGATGCAACAGACGAGCGATTGGAACGCCCGAATATTTTCAAAGTCCCAACGTACCGATCAAGAGTAAAGTACCATTTTCCTACATTAGATTTCGTTCTAAATGCTTAATCCCTATGTAAAAACGTTAGTTAAGCAAGAATATCGTATTTTTAAAAAAATCTAATGATAGGATTTCCCAGAAAATTGAAAAAACCGAAAAATGTCAAGAGTAAAGTGCCATTTTCTGACATTAGATTTCGTTCTAAATGCTTAATCCCTATGTAGAAACGTTAGTTAAGCAAGAATATCGTATTTTTAAAAAAATCTAATGATAGGATTTTTCAGAAAATTGAAAAAACCGAAAAATGTCAAGAGTAAAGTGCCATTTTCTGACATTAGATTTCGTTCTAAATGCTTAATCCCTATGTAGAAACGTTAGTTAAGCAAGAATATCGTATTCTTAAAAAAATCTAATGATAGGATTTTTCAGAAAATTGAAAAAACCGTAAAATGTCAAGAGTAAAGTGCCCTTATTTTAAACAATGTATCGTTCTAAATGCTTAATCCCTATGTAAAAAAGTTATTTAAGCAAGAATATGTTATTGAATAAAATGAGAAAAATTTATTTTAGCCGTAAATCGAAAATAATGGATCGAGCGAATCGGTCGATTGCGCCGAGACGCGCTATGATGCAACAGACGAGCGATTGGAACGCCCGAATATTTTCAAAGTCCCAACGTACCGATCAAGAGTAAAGTACCATTTTCCTACATTAGATTTCGTTCTAAATGCTTAATCCCTATGTAAAAACGTTAGTTAAGCAAGAATATCGTATTTTTAAAAAAATCTAATGATAGGATTTCCCAGAAAATTGAAAAAACCGAAAAATGTCAAGAGTAAAGTGCCATTTTCTGACATTAGATTTCGTTCTAAATGCTTAATCCCTATGTAGAAACGTTAGTTAAGCAAGAATATCGTATTTTTAAAAAAATCTAATGATAGGATTTTTCAGAAAATTGAAAAAACCGTAAAATGTCAAGAGTAAAGTGCCCTTATTTTAAACAATGTATCGTTCTAAATGCTTAATCCCTATGTAAAAAAGTTATTTTAGCAGGAATATGTTATTGAAAAAAATTAGAAAAATTTATTTTAGCCGTAAATCGAAAATAATGGGGACACCGGAGCTGTTCGAAGCGCCGAGCGCGCCGCGTACGCCCGAATATTTTCAAAGTCCCAACGTACCGATCAAGAGTAAAGTACCATTTTCCTACATTAGATTTCGTTCTAAATACTTAATCCCTATGTAAAAACGTTAGTTAAGCAAGAATATCGTATTTTTAAAAAAATCTAATGATAGGATTTTCCAGAAAATTGAAAAAACCGAAAAATGTCAAGAGTAAAGTGCCATTTTCTGACATTAGATTTCGTTCTAAATGCTTAATCCCTATGTAGAAACGTTAGTTAAGCAAGAATATCGTATTCTTAAAAAAATCTAATGATAGGATTTTTCAGAAAATTGAAAAAACCGTAAAATGTCAAGAGTAAAGTGCCCTTATTTTAAACAATGTATCGTTCTAAATGCTTAATCCCTATGTAAAAAAGTTATTTAAGCAAGAATATGTTATTGAATAAAATGAGAAAAATTTATTTTAGCCGTAAATCGAAAATAATGGATCGAGCGAATCGGTCGATTGCGCCGAGACGCGCTATGATGCAACAGACGAGCGATTGGAACGCCCGAATATTTTCAAAGTCCCAACGTACCGATCAAGAGTAAAGTACCATTTTCCTACATTAGATTTCGTTCTAAATGCTTAATCCCTATGTAAAAACGTTAGTTAAGCAAGAATATCGTATTTTTAAAAAAATCTAATGATAGGATTTTCCAGAAAATTGAAAAAACCGAAAAATGTCAAGAGTAAAGTGCCATTTTCTGACATTAGATTTCGTTCTAAATGCTTAATCCCTATGTAGAAACGTTAGTTAAGCAAGAATATCGTATTTTTAAAAAAATCTAATGATAGGATTTTTCAGAAAATTGAAAAAACCGTAAAATGTCAAGAGTAAAGTGCCCTTATTTTAAACAATGTATCGTTCTAAATGCTTAATCCCTATGTAAAAAAGTTATTTTAGCAGGAATATGTTATTGAATAAAATGAGAAAAATTTATTTTAGCCGTAAATCGAAAATAATGGATCGAGCGAATCGGTCGATTGCGCCGAGACGCGCTATGATGCAACAGACGAGCGATTGGAACGCCCGAATATTTTCTAAGTGCCAACGTACCGATCAAGAGTAAAGTACCATTTTCCTACATTAGATTTCGTTCTAAATGCTTAATCCCTATGTAAAAACGTTAGTTAAGCAAGAATATCGTATTTTTAAAAAAATCTAATGATAGGATTTCCCAGAAAATTGAAAGAACCGAAAAATGTCAAGAGTAAAGTGCCATTTTCTGACATTAGATTTCGTTCTAAATGCTTAATCCCTATGTAGAAACGTTAGTTAAGCAAGAATATCGTATTTTTAAAAAAATCTAATGATAGGATTTTTCAGAAAATTGAAAAAACCGTAAAATGTCAAGAGTAAAGTGCCCTTATTTTAAACAATGTATCGTTCTAAATGCTTAATCCCTATGTAAAAAAGTTATTTTAGCAGGAATATGTTATTGAAAAAAATTAGAAAAATTTATTTTAGCCGTAAATCGAAAATAATGGATCGAGCGAATCGGTCGATTGCGCCGAGACGCGCTATGATGCAACAGACGAGCGATTGGAACGCCCGAATATTTTCAAAGCCCCAACGTACCGATCAAGAGTAAAGTACCATTTTCCTACATTAGATTTCGTTCTAAATGCTTAATCCCTATGTAAAAACGTTAGTTAAGCAAGAATATCGTATTTTTAAAAAAATCTAATGATAGGATTTCCCAGAAAATTGAAAAAACCGAAAAATGTCAAGAGTAAAGTGCCATTTTCTGACATTAGATTTCGTTCTAAATGCTTAATCCCTATGTAGAAACGTTAGTTAAGCAAGAATATCGTATTTTTAAAAAAATCTAATGATAGGATTTTTCAGAAAATTGAAAAAACCGAAAAATGTCAAGAGTAAAGTGCCATTTTCTGACATTAGATTTCGTTCTAAATGCTTAATCCCTATGTAGAAACGTTAGTTAAGCAAGAATATCGTATTCTTAAAAAAATCTAATGATAGGATTTTTCAGAAAATTGAAAAAACCGTAAAATGTCAAGAGTAAAGTGCCCTTATTTTAAACAATGTATCGTTCTAAATGCTTAATCCCTATGTAAAAAAGTTATTTAAGCAAGAATATGTTATTGAATAAAATGAGAAAAATTTATTTTAGCCGTAAATCGAAAATAATGGATCGAGCGAATCGGTCGATTGCGCCGAGACGCGCTATGATGCAACAGACGAGCGATTGGAACGCCCGAATATTTTCAAAGTCCCAACGTACCGATCAAGAGTAAAGTACCATTTTCCTACATTAGATTTCGTTCTAAATGCTTAATCCCTATGTAAAAACGTTAGTTAAGCAAGAATATCGTATTTTTAAAAAAATCTAATGATAGGATTTTCCAGAAAATTGAAAAAACCGAAAAATGTCAAGAGTAAAGTGCCATTTTCTGACATTAGATTTCGTTCTAAATGCTTAATCCCTATGTAGAAACGTTAGTTAAGCAAGAATATCGTATTTTTAAAAAAATCTAATGATAGGATTTTTCAGAAAATTGAAAAAACCGTAAAATGTCAAGAGTAAAGTGCCCTTATTTTAAACAATGTATCGTTCTAAATGCTTAATCCCTATGTAAAAAAGTTATTTTAGCAGGAATATGTTATTGAATAAAATGAGAAAAATTTATTTTAGCCGTAAATCGAAAATAATGGATCGAGCGAATCGGTCGATTGCGCCGAGACGCGCTATGATGCAACAGACGAGCGATTGGAACGCCCGAATATTTTCTAAGTGCCAACGTACCGATCAAGAGTAAAGTACCATTTTCCTACATTAGATTTCGTTCTAAATGCTTAATCCCTATGTAAAAACGTTAGTTAAGCAAGAATATCGTATTTTTAAAAAAATCTAATGATAGGATTTCCCAGAAAATTGAAAAAACCGAAAAATGTCAAGAGTAAAGTGCCATTTTCTGACATTAGATTTCGTTCTAAATGCTTAATCCCTATGTAGAAACGTTAGTTAAGCAAGAATATCGTATTTTTAAAAAAATCTAATGATAGGATTTTTCAGAAAATTGAAAAAACCGTAAAATGTCAAGAGTAAAGTGCCCTTATTTTAAACAATGTATCGTTCTAAATGCTTAATCCCTATGTAAAAAAGTTATTTTAGCAGGAATATGTTATTGAAAAAAATTAGAAAAATTTATTTTAGCCGTAAATCGAAAATAATGGATCGAGCGAATCGGTCGATTGCGCCGAGACGCGCTATGATGCAACAGACGAGCGATTGGAACGCCCGAATATTTTCAAAGTCCCAACGTACCGATCAAGAGTAAAGTACCATTTTCCTACATTAGATTTCGTTCTAAATGCTTAATCCCTATGTAAAAACGTTAGTTAAGCAAGAATATCGTATTTTTAAAAAAATCTAATGATAGGATTTCCCAGAAAATTGAAAAAACCGAAAAATGTCAAGAGTAAAGTGCCATTTTCTGACATTAGATTTCGTTCTAAATGCTTAATCCCTATGTAGAAACGTTAGTTAAGCAAGAATATCGTATTTTTAAAAAAATCTAATGATAGGATTTTTCAGAAAATTGAAAAAACCGAAAAATGTCAAGAGTAAAGTGCCATTTTCTGACATTAGATTTCGTTCTAAATGCTTAATCCCTATGTAGAAACGTTAGTTAAACAAGAATATCGTATTCTTAAAAAAATCTAATGATAGGATTTTTCAGAAAATTGAAAAAACCGTAAAATGTCAAGAGTAAAGTGCCCTTATTTTAAACAATGTATCGTTCTAAATGCTTAATCCCTATGTAAAAAAGTTATTTAAGCAAGAATATGTTATTGAATAAAATGAGAAAAATTTATTTTAGCCGTAAATCGAAAATAATGGATCGAGCGAATCGGTCGATTGCGCCGAGACGCGCTATGATGCAACAGACGAGCGATTGGAACGCCCGAATATTTTCAAAGTCCCAACGTACCGATCAAGAGTAAAGTACCATTTTCCTACATTAGATTTCGTTCTAAATGCTTAATCCCTATGTAAAAACGTTAGTTAAGCAAGAATATCGTATTTTTAAAAAAATCTAATGATAGGATTTTCCAGAAAATTGAAAAAACCGAAAAATGTCAAGAGTAAAGTGCCATTTTCTGACATTAGATTTCGTTCTAAATGCTTAATCCCTATGTAGAAACGTTAGTTAAGCAAGAATATCGTATTTTTAAAAAAATCTAATGATAGGATTTTTCAGAAAATTGAAAAAACCGTAAAATGTCAAGAGTAAAGTGCCCTTATTTTAAACAATGTATCGTTCTAAATGCTTAATCCCTATGTAAAAAAGTTATTTTAGCAGGAATATGTTATTGAATAAAATGAGAAAAATTTATTTTAGCCGTAAATCGAAAATAATGGATCGAGCGAATCGGTCGATTGCGCCGAGACGCGCTATGATGCAACAGACGAGCGATTGGAACGCCCGAATATTTTCTAAGTGCCAACGTACCGATCAAGAGTAAAGTACCATTTTCCTACATTAGATTTCGTTCTAAATGCTTAATCCCTATGTAAAAACGTTAGTTAAGCAAGAATATCGTATTTTTAAAAAAATCTAATGATAGGATTTCCCAGAAAATTGAAAAAACCGAAAAATGTCAAGAGTAAAGTGCCATTTTCTGACATTAGATTTCGTTCTAAATGCTTAATCCCTATGTAGAAACGTTAGTTAAGCAAGAATATCGTATTTTTAAAAAAATCTAATGATAGGATTTTTCAGAAAATTGAAAAAACCGTAAAATGTCAAGAGTAAAGTGCCCTTATTTTAAACAATGTATCGTTCTAAATGCTTAATCCCTATGTAAAAAAGTTATTTTAGCAGGAATATGTTATTGAAAAAAATTAGAAAAATTTATTTTAGCCGTAAATCGAAAATAATGGATCGAGCGAATCGGTCGATTGCGCCGAGACGCGCTATGATGCAACAGACGAGCGATTGGAACGCCCGAATATTTTCAAAGTCCCAACGTACCGATCAAGAGTAAAGTACCATTTTCCTACATTAGATTTCGTTCTAAATGCTTAATCCCTATGTAAAAACGTTAGTTAAGCAAGAATATCGTATTTTTAAAAAAATCTAATGATAGGATTTCCCAGAAAATTGAAAAAACCGAAAAATGTCAAGAGTAAAGTGCCATTTTCTGACATTAGATTTCGTTCTAAATGCTTAATCCCTATGTAGAAACGTTAGTTAAGCAAGAATATCGTATTTTTAAAAAAATCTAATGATAGGATTTTTCAGAAAATTGAAAAAACCGAAAAATGTCAAGAGTAAAGTGCCATTTTCTGACATTAGATTTCGTTCTAAATGCTTAATCCCTATGTAGAAACGTTAGTTAAGCAAGAATATCGTATTCTTAAAAAAATCTAATGATAGGATTTTTCAGAAAATTGAAAAAACCGTAAAATGTCAAGAGTAAAGTGCCCTTATTTTAAACAATGTATCGTTCTAAATGCTTAATCCCTATGTAAAAAAGTTATTTAAGCAAGAATATGTTATTGAATAAAATGAGAAAAATTTATTTTAGCCGTAAATCGAAAATAATGGATCGAGCGAATCGGTCGATTGCGCCGAGACGCGCTATGATGCAACAGACGAGCGATTGGAACGCCCGAATATTTTCAAAGTCCCAACGTACCGATCAAGAGTAAAGTACCATTTTCCTACATTAGATTTCGTTCTAAATGCTTAATCCCTATGTAAAAACGTTAGTTAAGCAAGAATATCGTATTTTTAAAAAAATCTAATGATAGGATTTCCCAGAAAATTGAAAAAACCGAAAAATGTCAAGAGTAAAGTGCCATTTTCTGACATTAGATTTCGTTCTAAATGCTTAATCCCTATGTAGAAACGTTAGTTAAGCAAGAATATCGTATTTTTAAAAAAATCTAATGATAGGATTTTTCAGAAAATTGAAAAAACCGTAAAATGTCAAGAGTAAAGTGCCCTTATTTTAAACAATGTATCGTTCTAAATGCTTAATCCCTATGTAAAAAAGTTATTTTAGCAGGAATATGTTATTGAATAAAATGAGAAAAATTTATTTTAGCCGTAAATCGAAAATAATGGATCGAGCGAATCGGTCGATTGCGCCGAGACGCGCTATGATGCAACAGACGAGCGATTGGAACGCCCGAATATTTTCTAAGTGCCAACGTACCGATCAAGAGTAAAGTACCATTTTCCTACATTAGATTTCGTTCTAAATGCTTAATCCCTATGTAAAAACGTTAGTTAAGCAAGAATATCGTATTTTTAAAAAAATCTAATGATAGGATTTCCCAGAAAATTGAAAAAACCGAAAAATGTCAAGAGTAAAGTGCCATTTTCTGACATTAGATTTCGTTCTAAATGCTTAATCCCTATGTAGAAACGTTAGTTAAGCAAGAATATCGTATTTTTAAAAAAATCTAATGATAGGATTTTTCAGAAAATTGAAAAAACCGTAAAATGTCAAGAGTAAAGTGCCCTTATTTTAAACAATGTATCGTTCTAAATGCTTAATCCCTATGTAAAAAAGTTATTTTAGCAGGAATATGTTATTGAAAAAAATTAGAAAAATTTATTTTAGCCGTAAATCGAAAATAATGGGGACACCGGAGCTGTTCGAAGCGCCGAGCGCGCCGCGTACGCCCGAATATTTTCAAAGTCCCAACGTACCGATCAAGAGTAAAGTACCATTTTCCTACATTAGATTTCGTTCTAAATACTTAATCCCTATGTAAAAACGTTAGTTAAGCAAGAATATCGTATTTTTAAAAAAATCTAATGATAGGATTTTCCAGAAAATTGAAAAAACCGAAAAATGTCAAGAGTAAAGTGCCATTTTCTGACATTAGATTTCGTTCTAAATGCTTAATCCCTATGTAGAAACGTTAGTTAAGCAAGAATATCGTATTTTTAAAAAAATCTAATGATAGGATTTTTCAGAAAATTGAAAAAACCGTAAAATGTCAAGAGTAAAGTGCCCTTATTTTAAACAATGTATCGTTCTAAATGCTTAATCCCTATGTAAAAAAGTTATTTTAGCAGGAATATGTTATTGAATAAAATGAGAAAAATTTATTTTAGCCGTAAATCGAAAATAATGGATCGAGCGAATCGGTCGATTGCGCCGAGACGCGCTATGATGCAACAGACGAGCGATTGGAACGCCCGAATATTTTCTAAGTGCCAACGTACCGATCAAGAGTAAAGTACCATTTTCCTACATTAGATTTCGTTCTAAATGCTTAATCCCTATGTAAAAACGTTAGTTAAGCAAGAATATCGTATTTTTAAAAAAATCTAATGATAGGATTTCCCAGAAAATTGAAAAAACCGAAAAATGTCAAGAGTAAAGTGCCATTTTCTGACATTAGATTTCGTTCTAAATGCTTAATCCCTATGTAGAAACGTTAGTTAAGCAAGAATATCGTATTTTTAAAAAAATCTAATGATAGGATTTTTCAGAAAATTGAAAAAACCGTAAAATGTCAAGAGTAAAGTGCCCTTATTTTAAACAATGTATCGTTCTAAATGCTTAATCCCTATGTAAAAAAGTTATTTTAGCAGGAATATGTTATTGAAAAAAATTAGAAAAATTTATTTTAGCCGTAAATCGAAAATAATGGATCGAGCGAATCGGTCGATTGCGCCGAGACGCGCTATGATGCAACAGACGAGCGATTGGAACGCCCGAATATTTTCAAAGTCCCAACGTACCGATCAAGAGTAAAGTACCATTTTCCTACATTAGATTTCGTTCTAAATGCTTAATCCCTATGTAAAAACGTTAGTTAAGCAAGAATATCGTATTTTTAAAAAAATCTAATGATAGGATTTCCCAGAAAATTGAAAAAACCGAAAAATGTCAAGAGTAAAGTGCCATTTTCTGACATTAGATTTCGTTCTAAATGCTTAATCCCTATGTAGAAACGTTAGTTAAGCAAGAATATCGTATTTTTAAAAAAATCTAATGATAGGATTTTTCAGAAAATTGAAAAAACCGTAAAATGTCAAGAGTAAAGTGCCCTTATTTTAAACAATGTATCGTTCTAAATGCTTAATCCCTATGTAAAAAAGTTATTTTAGCAGGAATATGTTATTGAAAAAAATTAGAAAAATTTATTTTAGCCGTAAATCGAAAATAATGGATCGAGCGAATCGGTCGATTGCGCCGAGACGCGCTATGATGCAACAGACGAGCGATTGGAACGCCCGAATATTTTCTAAGTGCCAACGTACCGATCAAGAGTAAAGTACCATTTTCCTACATTAGATTTCGTTCTAAATGCTTAATCCCTATGTAAAAACGTTAGTTAAGCAAGAATATCGTATTTTTAAAAAAATCTAATGATAGGATTTCCCAGAAAATTGAAAAAACCGAAAAATGTCAAGAGTAAAGTGCCATTTTCTGACATTAGATTTCGTTCTAAATGCTTAATCCCTATGTAGAAACGTTAGTTAAGCAAGAATATCGTATTTTTAAAAAAATCTAATGATAGGATTTTTCAGAAAATTGAAAAAACCGAAAAATGTCAAGAGTAAAGTGCCATTTTCTGACATTAGATTTCGTTCTAAATGCTTAATCCCTATGTAGAAACGTTAGTTAAGCAAGAATATCGTATTCTTAAAAAAATCTAATGATAGGATTTTTCAGAAAATTGAAAAAACCGTAAAATGTCAAGAGTAAAGTGCCCTTATTTTAAACAATGTATCGTTCTAAATGCTTAATCCCTATGTAAAAAAGTTATTTAAGCAAGAATATGTTATTGAATAAAATGAGAAAAATTTATTTTAGCCGTAAATCGAAAATAATGGATCGAGCGAATCGGTCGATTGCGCCGAGACGCGCTATGATGCAACAGACGAGCGATTGGAACGCCCGAATATTTTCAAAGTCCCAACGTACCGATCAAGAGTAAAGTACCATTTTCCTACATTAGATTTCGTTCTAAATGCTTAATCCCTATGTAAAAACGTTAGTTAAGCAAGAATATCGTATTTTTAAAAAAATCTAATGATAGGATTTCCCAGAAAATTGAAAAAACCGTAAAATGTCAAGAGTAAAGTGCCATTTTCTGACATTAGATTTCGTTCTAAATGCTTAATCCCTATGTAGAAACGTTAGTTAAGCAAGAATATCGTATTTTTAAAAAAATCTAATGATAGGATTTTTCAGAAAATTGAAAAAACCGTAAAATGTCAAGAGTAAAGTGCCCTTATTTTAAACAATGTATCGTTCTAAATGCTTAATCCCTATGTAAAAAAGTTATTTTAGCAGGAATATGTTATTGAAAAAAATTAGAAAAATTTATTTTAGCCGTAAATCGAAAATAATGGGGACACCGGAGCTGTTCGAAGCGCCGAGCGCGCCGCGTACGCCCGAATATTTTCAAAGTCCCAACGTACCGATCAAGAGTAAAGTACCATTTTCCTACATTAGATTTCGTTCTAAATACTTAATCCCTATGTAAAAACGTTAGTTAAGCAAGAATATCCCCCCCGTGTCCGCTACCTTGTCGTGGTGGGGGGGCTTCGTGCCCCAATGATCCTCAAGGCTGTGCCGGCGGGGATTTTATTCCCTGGCAGGTCCTACCTAGCCGGAGTGGCTTGAGGTGAGGGGCCAACTAAAGTCGGACACATACCGTAAACCTGTGGTCATGTTTTACAGGAACGGGGGTCTTGCCTTAGCCGGCTGGACCGCGAGGATGACAACCTCTCTAAAAAATCCCTAGCCCCAAGCAGCGTTGCGCGGTGAAGAGGGCGTAGCTGGAGTCAGCGCCAGCTATGGTTGGTGGGTGCACCAATCGTTAGCGGACAACCCCGGGGTACCTGGCGATCCCCCGGGCGTATTAGCCTTCCCCGGGTATGGCGGCTCTACCCGGGGTGACCTCCTTTCCGACCACACTCGTGGGATTTATCATGGATAGTTCACAAAAAAAAACCGGGGAGGGGGGAAACGAGAGGGAGGAGGAGGCGCGCGTAGCTAGCGTGCGCCTCGAGCGCATGGATGGGTCGGTGTTGCGGGAAGTTCCCGCAACACGCGGCAGAGAGAGGTCCGCTTTGGACCTTGGCGAATGCGATGCGGGAGAGGAGTCCGACCACTCGGTCTCCTCTCACCGCTCTTCGCAGAGCGCCCCTGGCTCCTCAATAGGGAGGAAGCGGGGAAGGCCGCCAACTACTGGGCAGTACGTTGGCCTCTATGAGGCCAAACGTAAGTTGACGGAGGCCAACAAGGGCCTCATCGCGGCGATCTTCGACCCGGTGGCCCCGGGGCCGCAGCCCGGGAGATCGGTCGACCCACTTCCGGACGAGGTGGAGGTCGCCGCGAATCTTCGCAGTCGTCCGACGCGGGACGTGGCGGCGTCAATAATGGAGAGCCTGGCCGAAGTGGCCAGGATCTCCAGCGCAACAAGGGAGTTGCGGCCGGCCACGGTGCGGGTCCTGCAGGCGGCGGCCCTGAACAGCCGGGCGGGCGTTGCGGAGCTGGCCATGAGGTCAGCTTCCGACGCCACCCGGCTGTTGGAAGCAGAGAACGCTCTCCTCAGAGAGCAGATGGCGGAGTTGCGGACCGAGGTGGCCCGACTCCGTCAGGCGGTGGAGGCGAAGCCGGCAGCAGCCGAGATGCCTCCGCCGCCGGCTCCTGAGGGGGGCACGGGGCCGCTGGTTGGCGCCGGCGCCCGAGGGCCCCAACGCCCTGGGCGAGGGAAGCCCTTGCCGGCGTCCGCAGCGGCGCCGGCAAACTTGCTGCATCAGATCGGCTCCCTGATCGATGCCAAGCTGGCATCGTTCAGGAGGGAGCTGATCCCGCGGATGCAGGATCCGCGGTCGGTGCCGCCCGTGCCGCCCGCCCCCAGCCCGTCGATAGGCAAGAAAGGGGGGAGAAAGGGTGGCAGTGGAGGAGGGGCTGCGTCCGCTAAGGCGGCGCAGATGCAGCCCCCACAGCAGAGGGCTGCCTCTGCTGTTGTGCCGCCCTCCACCACACCTCCTACTGAGCTGTGGTCGAGGGTAGTTGGCCGAAGGGCCAAAAAGGCGGCTGCCGCAGCTAAACCTGCGGCGGCTGCCAAGGCCTCTTCGGCCGGGAGGGCGGCGAAACGGGTGGCACCGGCTGCCCCGAAGAGGGCTCCCCTGCCGCCGCGTCCGCCCCGCACGGCTGCCGTTACGATAACGGTACCGGCCGGCGGGGCGATGACGTACGCCGAGGCGATGGCCACTGCCAGGTCGAAGGTTGACCTGGCAGAGATTGGCATCGCCTCGTTAAAGCCCAGGAGAGCGGTGACGGGGGGAATTATTTTGGAGGTCCCCGGGGCTGATGGGGCAGCTAAGGCCACTGCCCTAGCTGCGAAGATGGCGGACGCGCTGGCGGGAACCGGCGTGAAGGTCGCGCGCCCAATTAAGAAGGCCGATCTAAGGGTGCGCGGCCTGGTCGACTCGACCACGCCGGAGGAGGTTGCCGTGGCCGTCGCCCATGTAGGAGGGTGCGACCGAGGGGATGTTAAGACCGGCGAAATCCGGTCTTCCCCCTCCGGTTTGGGCACCCTCTGGGTCCAGTGCCCTGCTGCGGCCGCGCGTAAAGTTGCGGTCGCGGGCAAGCTCACGGTCGGCTGGACCCGGGCGACGGTGGAGGCCCTCAGCGCCCGGCCCCTGCAGTGCTATCGCTGCCTTGGCCTAGGCCATACAACTCAGCGATGCACTGCGGCCGAGGATCGTTCCGACTGCTGCTTTGGGTGCGGCAGTCGGGACCACAAGGTGGCCGGCTGTACGGCGAAGCCCAACTGCCCGCACTGTGCGGGAGCGGGCAAGCCGGCCGGCCACCGCCTCGGTAGCCGGGCGTGCCCCGCCAGCGCGAAACGCGGCAGGGGCAGTAGGGGGAGGAAATCCGCGGTGGCCAAGGCGACGGCCACCGTGGCTACTAAGCCAAAGGTGGCACCCAAAGGTGCCACCGTCGCGCCCGCGGGGGCGGATGGGGCCAAAGAGGCCCCAGACGCCACCGCTCCCGCGGCGGCGATGGAGGTGGAGGCCTGCCCGTAATGGGGCCCAAGGGCCCTATAATACAGGCCAACCTGAACCGCTCGGCCAGGGCACAGGACCTCCTGGTGCAATTCCTGGCCGAGCGGGGTGCCGGGTTGGCCGTAGCGGCGGAGCCGTACAGGATTCCCGATCATCCACATTGGATGGGGGACCTGAGCGGCTCCGCCGTTATAATATGGGTAGGCCGGCCGGGGTCCCCGGCGTGCTCCGTTATCGAGCGCGGCCGGGGATACCTGGCCGTTGACTGGGGCGGCACCGCGGTTGTGGCGATCTATGCACCTCCAAGGTGGTCCCTCGAGGAGTTTGTGCAGTATCTGGACGGGGTGGGGAGATGCGTCTCCCGCTGCCAGCCCCGTCCGGTGCTGGTTCTGGGGGACTTCAACGCCAAGTCGCCGGCTTGGGGTTCCCCCAGGACGAACCCGAGGGGCCGGGAGGTGCTTGACTGGGCGGCGGGACTCGAGCTCCGTCTTTTAAACACGGGCTCGGTCCATACGTGCGTGCGGCATAATGGGGGGTCCATCGTTGACCTTTCATGGGCAACGCCCCCCGCCGCGCGCCGTATTACGGGGTGGAGGGTGGCGGAGGAGGTCGAGACACTGTCTGACCACAGGTACATTGTTCTCGGCCTCTCCGCCGCCCCATCGACGCCCCGACGTCGCCCCGCTGATGAGGGATCGCCTCAGCCGCGGTGGGCGCTAAAGCGCCTCGACCAGGACGCCCTGATGGCGGCAGCCCACGTCGTGGCCTGGCCAGCAACACCGGCCGGGCCAGTCGACGGGACAAGGGAGGCCCAATGGTTCCGGGGCGCAATGACGTCCATTTGCGACGTCGCCATGCCCCGGGCCAGGGTTTTCCCGAGGAAGGCGGTGTACTGGTGGTCGCGCGCGATAGCGGATTTGCGCACAGAGTGCGTTCGCGCGCGACGCCAGTACGCCCGCGCCCGTCGACGACGGCGTTCCGACGTGGAGCTGGCTATCCAGCTGTATGGGCGATACAGGGAGAAGGTGGTCGCCCTGCAGCTGGCCATCAGGCAAGCAAAGAGCCAGGCCTGGCGCGACCTCCTCGGCACTATCAACCGAGATCCATGGGGGCGCCCATATAAAATGGCGATGGGACGATTACGTCCCTGGGCGCCCCCTCTGACGGAGAGCCTGGATCCGGGGATGCTCGGACGGGTCGTGGACGCGCTATTCCCCGTCAGCGGGGAGGCGTCCCGGCCCGTCCCTCAGCTAGAGGGACACGAGTGGTCCCCGGATCTGGAGGTCGCGCCGGAGGAAATGGCCGGGGTAGTCAAATGGCTCCGGGGCAAGAATACTGCCCCGGGGCCGGACGGTATCCCCGGCCGGGTCTGGCTGCTTGCCATGGGCGTCCTGGGCGAGAGGCTTAGAGGCCTCTACTCCGGGCTCCTGAGGTCCGGGGTGTTCCCGGACCTCTGGAGGAGAAGTCGGATGGTCCTCTTAAGGAAGGATGGGAGGCCTGCGGATTCTCCCTCCGCGTACCGGCCCATTTGCCTCCTGGACGAGGTGGGCAAGATCTTTGAAAAGATCATTGCTGCCCGCCTCGCCAGGCACCTGTCCCGCGTTGGCCCCGATCTGGCGGACTGCCAGTTCGGCTTCCGGGAGGGGCGATCGACGGTCGATGCAATCGACCGTCTAAAGTCCCTCTCGGACAATGCCGTGGCACGGGGCGGGGTGTGCTTGGCGGTGTCGATAGACATCGTCAATGCGTTTAACACCCTGCCCTGGTCCGCCATTAGGGAGGCCCTGGTTGAACACCAGGTGCCTCCCTATCTGAGGCGGGTAATCGGGGCCTACCTGCGGGGCAGGTGGGTGGAATACCCGGGCCGGTACGGGACGATACGGAGGGAAGTGGACTGCGGGGTCCCACAGGGGTCCGTGTTAGGACCACTCCTGTGGGACCTGGGATATAACGCAGTCCTGAAGGCCTCCCTACCCGACGGTGCCACCCTCATCTGCTATGCAGATGACACATTGGTGGTCGCCGTCGGGGACACCTTCGAGAGGACCATCCGACGAGCGGAAGTTGCGGTGGCAGCCGTCGTCGCGAGGATCCACGGTCTGGGGCTGAAGGTGGCCCCGGAGAAGGCCGAGGCCGTCTGGTTTGGACGGCCTTGGTCTCGGCCACGGGCCAGATCGTGGATCTGGGTTGGAGGAGCCTGCGTCGAGGTGAAGTCCGAGATCAAGTATCTCGGACTGATCCTCGACAGCCACTGGAGGTTCGGAGCACATTTCGGCCGCCTTGTCCCCCGAGTTGAGAGGGCGGCGGCCGCGTTAGGCCGCCTGTTGCCCAATATCGGGGGACCGGGCGATATGGTGCGCCGCCTATACCTAGGCGTGGTGCGGTCAATGGTATTATACGGCGCCCCGATTTGGGCGCCGTCCGTGAGGGCAAGCCGGCGCAGCACATTGTTGTTGCGCCGGCTTCAGAGGCAAATGGCCCTTCGCCTCATACGGGGGTACCGCACCACGTCTACCGTGGCGGCGCTTGCTCTGGCGGGAGAAATTCCCTTCGAGCTGCAGGCGGCGATGCGCGCCTATGTCTATAGGCGCATATGCATCGCTGGCCGGGCTCGGGGGGACCCGCCGGAGCAAGAGGCGGTCGAGGGCTTCGAGCTCCAGGCCCGGGGACTAGCGCTCGCTAGGTGGCATGCGGAGCTTTGTTCCCATGCCGCCGAGCGCGTCCCCGGGGCTCTCCTGCCGCACTTCACCACGTGGCGGGAGAGGCGGTTTGGCAGGCTCTCCTACCGTGCGACGCAGGTATTCACCGGGCATGGCTGCTTCGGTGTCTACCTGTGTCGCATCGGTCGGGAAGCGACGACGGTGTGCCACCACTGTGGCGCGGAGGAGGACTCGGCGCAGCATACACTGGAGGTGTGCCCCGCCTTTTCAGTGCTGCGCCGAGTCCTAACTAGGGAAGTTGGTGGCGACCTCGCTCTCTCCAGCTTAGTTGGGGCCATGCTGGAGAGCCCGACAAAATGGGCGGCAGCCATAGCCTTCTGCGAACAGGTAATGTTGCAGAAGGAGGCTGCCGAGCGGGGTCGCCGTGAGCGGGGGGTGCGGCGTGTGCGCCCACGCCTAGAGCCCCCCCCGAGTAGCTGATACTAGGCGGGCGGCGGGTGTACCGGACCATGCCGGTTTAATTGCCCGCCGCCCGCCAACCGAGGATGCCCTATTTTAAAGTGGGGGCGACAAAACCGTCGCCCCCGACGGCCGCTAGTGCGGCCGTCGTGAAGAGGCGGTGTGGGGTGCGGTCCCCCGCACCGCCGAATCAAGATGATTCATGGGGGGGAGGATTAATCTCCCCCCGGGACGCGGCCGGCCACCGCTCCATCCTGGTGGCCGGCCAGGCGAGGGGGAGCTGCGGTCGTGTTCTTGAAGAGTTCCCGTGGCTCCCCCGTTAATCGCCAGCGCCCTAGGCCGCCGTGGGGGTTTTAGCGGGTCGAACCCCGCACTACCCCCCCTCCGCCCTTCGGGCGGAGCGGGGGTGTCTGACCTGCAGATTTCCCCCACGTTAAAAAAAAAAAAAAAAAAAAAAAAAAAAAAAAAAAAAAAAAAAAAAAAAAAGTTAAGCAAGAATATCGTATTTTTAAAAAAATCTAATGATAGGATTTTCCAGAAAATTGAAAAAACCGAAAAATGTCAAGAGTAAAGTGCCATTTTCTGACATTAGATTTCGTTCTAAATGCTTAATCCCTATGTAGAAACGTTAGTTAAGCAAGAATATCGTATTCTTAAAAAAATCTAATGATAGGATTTTTCAGAAAATTGAAAAAACCGTAAAATGTCAAGAGTAAAGTGCCCTTATTTTAAACAATGTATCGTTCTAAATGCTTAATCCCTATGTAAAAAAGTTATTTAAGCAAGAATATGTTATTGAATAAAATGAGAAAAATTTATTTTAGCCGTAAATCGAAAATAATGGATCGAGCGAATCGGTCGATTGCGCCGAGACGCGCTATGATGCAACAGACGAGCGATTGGAACGCCCGAATATTTTCAAAGTCCCAACGTACCGATCAAGAGTAAAGTACCATTTTCCTACATTAGATTTCGTTCTAAATGCTTAATCCCTATCTAAAAACGTTAGTTAAGCAAGAATATCGTATTTTTAAAAAAATCTAATGATAGGATTTTCCAGAAAATTGAAAAAACCGAAAAATGTCAAGAGTAAAGTGCCATTTTCTGACATTAGATTTCGTTCTAAATGCTTAATCCCTATGTAGAAACGTTAGTTAAGCAAGAATATCGTATTTTTAAAAAAATCTAATGATAGGATTTTTCAGAAAATTGAAAAAACCGTAAAATGTCAAGAGTAAAGTGCCCTTATTTTAAACAATGTATCGTTCTAAATGCTTAATCCCTATGTAAAAAAGTTATTTTAGCAGGAATATGTTATTGAATAAAATGAGAAAAATTTATTTTAGCCGTAAATCGAAAATAATGGATCGAGCGAATTGGTCGATTGCGCCGAGACGCGCTATGATGCAACAGACGAGCGATTGGAACGCCCGAATATTTTCCAAGTGCCAACGTACCGATCAAGAGTAAAGTACCATTTTCCTACATTAGATTTCGTTCTAAATGCTTAATCCCTATGTAAAAACGTTAGTTAAGCAAGAATATCGTATTTTTAAAAAAATCTAATGATAGGATTTCCCAGAAAATTGAAAAAACCGAAAAATGTCAAGAGTAAAGTGCCATTTTCTGACATTAGATTTCGTTCTAAATGCTTAATCCCTATGTAGAAACGTTAGTTAAGCAAGAATATCGTATTTTTAAAAAAATCTAATGATAGGATTTTTCAGAAAATTGAAAAAACCGTAAAATGTCAAGAGTAAAGTGCCCTTATTTTAAACAATGTATCGTTCTAAATGCTTAATCCCTATGTAAAAAAGTTATTTTAGCAGGAATATGTTATTGAAAAAAATTAGAAAAATTTATTTTAGCCGTAAATCGAAAATAATGGATCGAGCGAATCGGTCGATTGCGCCGAGACGCGCTATGATGCAACAGACGAGCGATTGGAACGCCCGAATATTTTCAAAGTCCCAACGTACCGATCAAGAGTAAAGTACCATTTTCCTACATTAGATTTCGTTCTAAATGCTTAATCCCTATGTAAAAACGTTAGTTAAGCAAGAATATCGTATTTTTAAAAAAATCTAATGATAGGATTTCCCAGAAAATTGAAAAAACCGAAAAATGTCAAGAGTAAAGTGCCATTTTCTGACATTAGATTTCGTTCTAAATGCTTAATCCCTATGTAGAAACGTTAGTTAAGCAAGAATATCGTATTTTTAAAAAAATCTAATGATAGGATTTTTCAGAAAATTGAAAAAACCGAAAAATGTCAAGAGTAAAGTGCCATTTTCTGACATTAGATTTCGTTCTAAATGCTTAATCCCTATGTAGAAACGTTAGTTAAGCAAGAATATCGTATTCTTAAAAAAATCTAATGATAGGATTTTTCAGAAAATTGAAAAAACCGTAAAATGTCAAGAGTAAAGTGCCCTTATTTTAAACAATGTATCGTTCTAAATGCTTAATCCCTATGTAAAAAAGTTATTTAAGCAAGAATATGTTATTGAATAAAATGAGAAAAATTTATTTTAGCCGTAAATCGAAAATAATGGATCGAGCGAATCGGTCGATTGCGCCGAGACGCGCTATGATGCAACAGACGAGCGATTGGAACGCCCGAATATTTTCAAAGTCCCAACGTACCGATCAAGAGTAAAGTACCATTTTCCTACATTAGATTTCGTTCTAAATGCTTAATCCCTATGTAAAAACGTTAGTTAAGCAAGAATATCGTATTTTTAAAAAAATCTAATGATAGGATTTTCCAGAAAATTGAAAAAACCGAAAAATGTCAAGAGTAAAGTGCCATTTTCTGACATTAGATTTCGTTCTAAATGCTTAATCCCTATGTAGAAACGTTAGTTAAGCAAGAATATCGTATTTTTAAAAAAATCTAATGATAGGATTTTTCAGAAAATTGAAAAAACCGTAAAATGTCAAGAGTAAAGTGCCCTTATTTTAAACAATGTATCGTTCTAAATGCTTAATCCCTATGTAAAAAAGTTATTTTAGCAGGAATATGTTATTGAATAAAATGAGAAAAATTTATTTTAGCCGTAAATCGAAAATAATGGATCGAGCGAATCGGTCGATTGCGCCGAGACGCGCTATGATGCAACAGACGAGCGATTGGAACGCCCGAATATTTTCTAAGTGCCAACGTACCGATCAAGAGTAAAGTACCATTTTCCTACATTAGATTTCGTTCTAAATGCTTAATCCCTATGTAAAAACGTTAGTTAAGCAAGAATATCGTATTTTTAAAAAAATCTAATGATAGGATTTCCCAGAAAATTGAAAAAACCGAAAAATGTCAAGAGTAAAGTGCCATTTTCTGACATTAGATTTCGTTCTAAATGCTTAATCCCTATGTAGAAACGTTAGTTAAGCAAGAATATCGTATTTTTAAAAAAATCTAATGATAGGATTTTTCAGAAAATTGAAAAAACCGTAAAATGTCAAGAGTAAAGTGCCCTTATTTTAAACAATGTATCGTTCTAAATGCTTAATCCCTATGTAAAAAAGTTATTTTAGCAGGAATATGTTATTGAAAAAAATTAGAAAAATTTATTTTAGCCGTAAATCGAAAATAATGGATCGAGCGAATCGGTCGATTGCGCCGAGACGCGCTATGATGCAACAGACGAGCGATTGGAACGCCCGAATATTTTCAAAGTCCCAACGTACCGATCAAGAGTAAAGTACCATTTTCCTACATTAGATTTCGTTCTAAATGCTTAATCCCTATGTAGAAACGTTAGTTAAGCAAGAATATCGTATTTTTAAAAAAATCTAATGATAGGATTTCCCAGAAAATTGAAAAAACCGAAAAATGTCAAGAGTAAAGTGCCATTTTCTGACATTAGATTTCGTTCTAAATGCTTAATCCCTATGTAGAAACGTTAGTTAAGCAAGAATATCGTATTCTTAAAAAAATCTAATGATAGGATTTTTCAGAAAATTGAAAAAACCGTAAAATGTCAAGAGTAAAGTGCCCTTATTTTAAACAATGTATCGTTCTAAATGCTTAATCCCTATGTAAAAAAGTTATTTAAGCAAGAATATGTTATTGAATAAAATGAGAAAAATTTATTTTAGCCGTAAATCGAAAATAATGGATCGAGCGAATCGGTCGATTGCGCCGAGACGCGCTATGATGCAACAGACGAGCGATTGGAACGCCCGAATATTTTCAAAGTCCCAACGTACCGATCAAGAGTAAAGTACCATTTTCCTACATTAGATTTCGTTCTAAATGCTTAATCCCTATGTAAAAACGTTAGTTAAGCAAGAATATCGTATTTTTAAAAAAATCTAATGATAGGATTTTCCAGAAAATTGAAAAAACCGAAAAATGTCAAGAGTAAAGTGCCATTTTCTGACATTAGATTTCGTTCTAAATGCTTAATCCCTATGTAGAAACGTTAGTTAAGCAAGAATATCGTATTTTTAAAAAAATCTAATGATAGGATTTTTCAGAAAATTGAAAAAACCGTAAAATGTCAAGAGTAAAGTGCCCTTATTTTAAACAATGTATCGTTCTAAATGCTTAATCCCTATGTAAAAAAGTTATTTTAGCAGGAATATGTTATTGAATAAAATGAGAAAAATTTATTTTAGCCGTAAATCGAAAATAATGGATCGAGCGAATCGGTCGATTGCGCCGAGACGCGCTATGATGCAACAGACGAGCGATTGGAACGCCCGAATATTTTCTAAGTGCCAACGTACCGATCAAGAGTAAAGTACCATTTTCCTACATTAGATTTCGTTCTAAATGCTTAATCCCTATGTAAAAACGTTAGTTAAGCAAGAATATCGTATTTTTAAAAAAATCTAATGATAGGATTTCCCAGAAAATTGAAAAAACCGAAAAATGTCAAGAGTAAAGTGCCATTTTCTGACATTAGATTTCGTTCTAAATGCTTAATCCCTATGTAGAAACGTTAGTTAAGCAAGAATATCGTATTTTTAAAAAAATCTAATGATAGGATTTTTCAGAAAATTGAAAAAACCGTAAAATGTCAAGAGTAAAGTGCCCTTATTTTAAACAATGTATCGTTCTAAATGCTTAATCCCTATGTAAAAAAGTTATTTTAGCAGGAATATGTTATTGAAAAAAATTAGAAAAATTTATTTTAGCCGTAAATCGAAAATAATGGATCGAGCGAATCGGTCGATTGCGCCGAGACGCGCTATGATGCAACAGACGAGCGATTGGAACGCCCGAATATTTTCAAAGTCCCAACGTACCGATCAAGAGTAAAGTACCATTTTCCTACATTAGATTTCGTTCTAAATGCTTAATCCCTATGTAGAAACGTTAGTTAAGCAAGAATATCGTATTTTTAAAAAAATCTAATGATAGGATTTTTCAGAAAATTGAAAAAACCGAAAAATGTCAAGAGTAAAGTGCCATTTTCTGACATTAGATTTCGTTCTAAATGCTTAATCCCTATGTAGAAACGTTAGTTAAGCAAGAATATCGTATTCTTAAAAAAATCTAATGATAGGATTTTTCAGAAAATTGAAAAAACCGTAAAATGTCAAGAGTAAAGTGCCCTTATTTTAAACAATGTATCGTTCTAAATGCTTAATCCCTATGTAAAAAAGTTATTTAAGCAAGAATATGTTATTGAATAAAATGAGAAAAATTTATTTTAGCCGTAAATCGAAAATAATGGATCGAGCGAATCGGTCGATTGCGCCGAGACGCGCTATGATGCAACAGACGAGCGATTGGAACGCCCGAATATTTTCAAAGTCCCAACGTACCGATCAAGAGTAAAGTACCATTTTCCTACATTAGATTTCGTTCTAAATGCTTAATCCCTATGTAAAAACGTTAGTTAAGCAAGAATATCGTATTTTTAAAAAAATCTAATGATAGGATTTCCCAGAAAATTGAAAAAACCGAAAAATGTCAAGAGTAAAGTGCCATTTTCTGACATTAGATTTCGTTCTAAATGCTTAATCCCTATGTAGAAACGTTAGTTAAGCAAGAATATCGTATTTTTAAAAAAATCTAATGATAGGATTTTTCAGAAAATTGAAAAAACCGTAAAATGTCAAGAGTAAAGTGCCCTTATTTTAAACAATGTATCGTTCTAAATGCTT
The DNA here is from genome assembly GCF_051020955.1 of Megalopta genalis. Taxonomy (NCBI): domain Eukaryota; kingdom Metazoa; phylum Arthropoda; class Insecta; order Hymenoptera; family Halictidae; genus Megalopta; species Megalopta genalis. The sequence continues at coordinate 201,389 of NW_027476364.1, forward strand.
AATCCCTATGTAAAAAAGTTATTTTAGCAGGAATATGTTATTGAAAAAAATTAGAAAAATTTATTTTAGCCGTAAATCGAAAATAATGGATCGAGCGAATCGGTCGATTGCGCCGAGACGCGCTATGATGCAACAGACGAGCGATTGGAACGCCCGAATATTTTCAAAGTCCCAACGTACCGATCAAGAGTAAAGTACCATTTTCCTACATTAGATTTCGTTCTAAATGCTTAATCCCTATGTAGAAACGTTAGTTAAGCAAGAATATCGTATTTTTAAAAAAATCTAATGATAGGATTTTTCAGAAAATTGAAAAAACCGAAAAATGTCAAGAGTAAAGTGCCATTTTCTGACATTAGATTTCGTTCTAAATGCTTAATCCCTATGTAGAAACGTTAGTTAAGCAAGAATATCGTATTCTTAAAAAAATCTAATGATAGGATTTTTCAGAAAATTGAAAAAACCGTAAAATGTCAAGAGTAAAGTGCCCTTATTTTAAACAATGTATCGTTCTAAATGCTTAATCCCTATGTAAAAAAGTTATTTAAGCAAGAATATGTTATTGAATAAAATGAGAAAAATTTATTTTAGCCGTAAATCGAAAATAATGGATCGAGCGAATCGGTCGATTGCGCCGAGACGCGCTATGATGCAACAGACGAGCGATTGGAACGCCCGAATATTTTCAAAGTCCCAACGTACCGATCAAGAGTAAAGTACCATTTTCCTACATTAGATTTCGTTCTAAATGCTTAATCCCTATGTAAAAACGTTAGTTAAGCAAGAATATCGTATTTTTAAAAAAATCTAATGATAGGATTTCCCAGAAAATTGAAAAAACCGAAAAATGTCAAGAGTAAAGTGCCATTTTCTGACATTAGATTTCGTTCTAAATGCTTAATCCCTATGTAGAAACGTTAGTTAAGCAAGAATATCGTATTTTTAAAAAAATCTAATGATAGGATTTTTCAGAAAATTGAAAAAACCGTAAAATGTCAAGAGTAAAGTGCCCTTATTTTAAACAATGTATCGTTCTAAATGCTTAATCCCTATGTAAAAAAGTTATTTTAGCAGGAATATGTTATTGAAAAAAATTAGAAAAATTTATTTTAGCCGTAAATCGAAAATAATGGGGACACCGGAGCTGTTCGAAGCGCCGAGCGCGCCGCGTACGCCCGAATATTTTCAAAGTCCCAACGTACCGATCAAGAGTAAAGTACCATTTTCCTACATTAGATTTCGTTCTAAATACTTAATCCCTATGTAAAAACGTTAGTTAAGCAAGAATATCGTATTTTTAAAAAAATCTAATGATAGGATTTTTCAGAAAATTGAAAAAACCGAAAAATGTCAAGAGTAAAGTGCCATTTTCTGACATTAGATTTCGTTCTAAATGCTTAATCCCTATGTAGAAACGTTAGTTAAGCAAGAATATCGTATTCTTAAAAAAATCTAATGATAGGATTTTTCAGAAAATTGAAAAAACCGTAAAATGTCAAGAGTAAAGTGCCCTTATTTTAAACAATGTATCGTTCTAAATGCTTAATCCCTATGTAAAAAAGTTATTTAAGCAAGAATATGTTATTGAATAAAATGAGAAAAATTTATTTTAGCCGTAAATCGAAAATAATGGATCGAGCGAATCGGTCGATTGCGCCGAGACGCGCTATGATGCAACAGACGAGCGATTGGAACGCCCGAATATTTTCAAAGTCCCAACGTACCGATCAAGAGTAAAGTACCATTTTCCTACATTAGATTTCGTTCTAAATGCTTAATCCCTATGTAAAAACGTTAGTTAAGCAAGAATACCGTATTTTTAAAAAAATCTAATGATAGGATTTTCCAGAAAATTGAAAAAACCGAAAAATGTCAAGAGTAAAGTGCCATTTTCTGACATTAGATTTCGTTCTAAATGCTTAATCCCTATGTAGAAACGTTAGTTAAGCAAGAATATCGTATTTTTAAAAAAATCTAATGATAGGATTTTTCAGAAAATTGAAAAAACCGTAAAATGTCAAGAGTAAAGTGCCCTTATTTTAAACAATGTATCGTTCTAAATGCTTAATCCCTATGTAAAAAAGTTATTTTAGCAGGAATATGTTATTGAATAAAATGAGAAAAATTTATTTTAGCCGTAAATCGAAAATAATGGATCGAGCGAATCGGTCGATTGCGCCGAGACGCGCTATGATGCAACAGACGAGCGATTGGAACGCCCGAATATTTTCTAAGTGCCAACGTACCGATCAAGAGTAAAGTACCATTTTCCTACATTAGATTTCGTTCTAAATGCTTAATCCCTATGTAAAAACGTTAGTTAAGCAAGAATATCGTATTTTTAAAAAAATCTAATGATAGGATTTCCCAGAAAATTGAAAAAACCGAAAAATGTCAAGAGTAAAGTGCCATTTTCTGACATTAGATTTCGTTCTAAATGCTTAATCCCTATGTAGAAACGTTAGTTAAGCAAGAATATCGTATTTTTAAAAAAATCTAATGATAGGATTTTTCAGAAAATTGAAAAAACCGTAAAATGTCAAGAGTAAAGTGCCCTTATTTTAAACAATGTATCGTTCTAAATGCTTAATCCCTATGTAAAAAAGTTATTTTAGCAGGAATATGTTATTGAAAAAAATTAGAAAAATTTATTTTAGCCGTAAATCGAAAATAATGGATCGAGCGAATCGGTCGATTGCGCCGAGACGCGCTATGATGCAACAGACGAGCGATTGGAACGCCCGAATATTTTCAAAGTCCCAACGTACCGATCAAGAGTAAAGTACCATTTTCCTACATTAGATTTCGTTCTAAATGCTTAATCCCTATGTAAAAACGTTAGTTAAGCAAGAATATCGTATTTTTAAAAAAATCTAATGATAGGATTTCCCAGAAAATTGAAAAAACCGAAAAATGTCAAGAGTAAAGTGCCATTTTCTGACATTAGATTTCGTTCTAAATGCTTAATCCCTATGTAGAAACGTTAGTTAAGCAAGAATATCGTATTTTTAAAAAAATCTAATGATAGGATTTTTCAGAAAATTGAAAAAACCGTAAAATGTCAAGAGTAAAGTGCCCTTATTTTAAACAATGTATCGTTCTAAATGCTTAATCCCTATGTAAAAAAGTTATTTTAGCAGGAATATGTTATTGAAAAAAATTAGAAAAATTTATTTTAGCCGTAAATCGAAAATAATGGATCGAGCGAATCGGTCGATTGCGCCGAGACGCGCTATGATGCAACAGACGAGCGATTGGAACGCCCGAATATTTTCAAAGTCCCAACGTACCGATCAAGAGTAAAGTACCATTTTCCTACATTAGATTTCGTTCTAAATGCTTAATCCCTATGTAAAAACGTTAGTTAAGCAAGAATATCGTATTTTTAAAAAAATCTAATGATAGGATTTCCCAGAAAATTGAAAAAACCGAAAAATGTCAAGAGTAAAGTGCCATTTTCTGACATTAGATTTCGTTCTAAATGCTTAATCCCTATGTAGAAACGTTAGTTAAGCAAGAATATCGTATTTTTAAAAAAATCTAATGATAGGATTTTTCAGAAAATTGAAAAAACCGTAAAATGTCAAGAGTAAAGTGCCCTTATTTTAAACAATGTATCGTTCTAAATGCTTAATCCCTATGTAAAAAAGTTATTTTAGCAGGAATATGTTATTGAAAAAAATTAGAAAAATTTATTTTAGCCGTAAATCGAAAATAATGGGGACACCGGAGCTGTTCGAAGCGCCGAGCGCGCCGCGTACGCCCGAATATTTTCAAAGTCCCAACGTACCGATCAAGAGTAAAGTACCATTTTCCTACATTAGATTTCGTTCTAAATACTTAATCCCTATGTAAAAACGTTAGTTAAGCAAGAATATCGTATTTTTAAAAAAATCTAATGATAGGATTTTCCAGAAAATTGAAAAAACCGAAAAATGTCAAGAGTAAAGTGCCATTTTCTGACATTAGATTTCGTTCTAAATGTTTAATCCCTATGTAGAAACGTTAGTTAAGCAAGAATATCGTATTTTTAAAAAAATCTAATGATAGGATTTTTCAGAAAATTGAAAAAACCGTAAAATGTCAAGAGTAAAGTGCCCTTATTTTAAACAATGTATCGTTCTAAATGCTTAATCCCTATGTAAAAAAGTTATTTTAGCAGGAATATGTTATTGAAAAAAATTAGAAAAATTTATTTTAGCCGTAAATCGAAAATAATGGGGACACCGGAGCTGTTCGAAGCGCCGAGCGCGCCGCGTACGCCCGAATATTTTCAAAGTCCCAACGTACCGATCAAGAGTAAAGTACCATTTTCCTACATTAGATTTCGTTCTAAATACTTAATCCCTATGTAAAAACGTTAGTTAAGCAAGAATATCGTATTTTTAAAAAAATCTAATGATAGGATTTTCCAGAAAATTGAAAAAACCGAAAAATGTCAAGAGTAAAGTGCCATTTTCTGACATTAGATTTCGTTCTAAATGCTTAATCCCTATGTAGAAACGTTAGTTAAGCAAGAATATCGTATTTTTAAAAAAATCTAATGATAGGATTTTTCAGAAAATTGAAAAAACCGTAAAATGTCAAGAGTAAAGTGCCCTTATTTTAAACAATGTATCGTTCTAAATGCTTAATCCCTATGTAAAAAAGTTATTTTAGCAGGAATATGTTATTGAATAAAATGAGAAAAATTTATTTTAGCCGTAAATCGAAAATAATGGATCGAGCGAATCGGTCGATTGCGCCGAGACGCGCTATGATGCAACAGACGAGCGATTGGAACGCCCGAATATTTTCTAAGTGCCAACGTACCGATCAAGAGTAAAGTACCATTTTCCTACATTAGATTTCGTTCTAAATGCTTAATCCCTATGTAAAAACGTTAGTTAAGCAAGAATATCGTATTTTTAAAAAAATCTAATGATAGGATTTCCCAGAAAATTGAAAAAACCGAAAAATGTCAAGAGTAAAGTGCCATTTTCTGACATTAGATTTCGTTCTAAATGCTTAATCCCTATGTAGAAACGTTAGTTAAGCAAGAATATCGTATTTTTAAAAAAATCTAATGATAGGATTTTTCAGAAAATTGAAAAAACCGTAAAATGTCAAGAGTAAAGTGCCCTTATTTTAAACAATGTATCGTTCTAAATGCTTAATCCCTATGTAAAAAAGTTATTTTAGCAGGAATATGTTATTGAATAAAATGAGAAAAATTTATTTTAGCCGTAAATCGAAAATAATGGATCGAGCGAATCGGTCGATTGCGCCGAGACGCGCTATGATGCAACAGACGAGCGATTGGAACGCCCGAATATTTTCAAAGTCCCAACGTACCGATCAAGAGTAAAGTACCATTTTCCTACATTAGATTTCGTTCTAAATGCTTAATCCCTATGTAAAAACGTTAGTTAAGCAAGAATATCGTATTTTTAAAAAAATCTAATGATAGGATTTTTCAGAAAATTGAAAAAACCGAAAAATGTCAAGAGTAAAGTGCCATTTTCTGACATTAGATTTCGTTCTAAATGCTTAATCCCTATGTAGAAACGTTAGTTAAGCAAGAATATCGTATTTTTAAAAAAATCTAATGATAGGATTTTTCAGAAAATTGAAAAAACCGTAAAATGTCAAGAGTAAAGTGCCCTTATTTTAAACAATGTATCGTTCTAAATGCTTAATCCCTATGTAAAAAAGTTATTTTAGCAGGAATATGTTATTGAAAAAAATTAGAAAAATTTATTTTAGCCGTAAATCGAAAATAATGGATCGAGCGAATCGGTCGATTGCGCCGAGACGCGCTATGATGCAACAGACGAGCGATTGGAACGCCCGAATATTTTCTAAGTGCCAACGTACCGATCAAGAGTAAAGTACCATTTTCCTACATTAGATTTCGTTCTAAATGCTTAATCCCTATGTAAAAACGTTAGTTAAGCAAGAATATCGTATTTTTAAAAAAATCTAATGATAGGATTTCCCAGAAAATTGAAAAAACCGAAAAATGTCAAGAGTAAAGTGCCATTTTCTGACATTAGATTTCGTTCTAAATGCTTAATCCCTATGTAGAAACGTTAGTTAAGCAAGAATATCGTATTTTTAAAAAAATCTAATGATAGGATTTTTCAGAAAATTGAAAAAACCGTAAAATGTCAAGAGTAAAGTGCCCTTATTTTAAACAATGTATCGTTCTAAATGCTTAATCCCTATGTAAAAAAGTTATTTTAGCAGGAATATGTTATTGAATAAAATGAGAAAAATTTATTTTAGCCGTAAATCGAAAATAATGGATCGAGCGAATCGGTCGATTGCGCCGAGACGCGCTATGATGCAACAGACGAGCGATTGGAACGCCCGAATATTTTCAAAGTCCCAACGTACCGATCAAGAGTAAAGTACCATTTTCCTACATTAGATTTCGTTCTAAATGCTTAATCCCTATGTAAAAACGTTAGTTAAGCAAGAATATCGTATTTTTAAAAAAATCTAATGATAGGATTTCCCAGAAAATTGAAAAAACCGAAAAATGTCAAGAGTAAAGTGCCATTTTCTGACATTAGATTTCGTTCTAAATGCTTAATCCCTATGTAGAAACGTTAGTTAAGCAAGAATATCGTATTTTTAAAAAAATCTAATGATAGGATTTTTCAGAAAATTGAAAAAACCGTAAAATGTCAAGAGTAAAGTGCCCTTATTTTAAACAATGTATCGTTCTAAATGCTTAATCCCTATGTAAAAAAGTTATTTTAGCAGGAATATGTTATTGAAAAAAATTAGAAAAATTTATTTTAGCCGTAAATCGAAAATAATGGATCGAGCGAATCGGTCGATTGCGCCGAGACGCGCTATGATGCAACAGACGAGCGATTGGAACGCCCGAATATTTTCTAAGTGCCAACGTACCGATCAAGAGTAAAGTACCATTTTCCTACATTAGATTTCGTTCTAAATGCTTAATCCCTATGTAAAAACGTTAGTTAAGCAAGAATATCGTATTTTTAAAAAAATCTAATGATAGGATTTCCCAGAAAATTGAAAAAACCGAAAAATGTCAAGAGTAAAGTGCCATTTTCTGACATTAGATTTCGTTCTAAATGCTTAATCCCTATGTAGAAACGTTAGTTAAGCAAGAATATCGTATTCTTAAAAAAATCTAATGATAGGATTTTTCAGAAAATTGAAAAAACCGAAAAATGTCAAGAGTAAAGTGCCATTTTCTGACATTAGATTTCGTTCTAAATGCTTAATCCCTATGTAGAAACGTTAGTTAAGCAAGAATATCGTATTCTTAAAAAAATCTAATGATAGGATTTTTCAGAAAATTGAAAAAACCGTAAAATGTCAAGAGTAAAGTGCCCTTATTTTAAACAATGTATCGTTCTAAATGCTTAATCCCTATGTAAAAAAGTTATTTAAGCAAGAATATGTTATTGAATAAAATGAGAAAAATTTATTTTAGCCGTAAATCGAAAATAATGGATCGAGCGAATCGGTCGATTGCGCCGAGACGCGCTATGATGCAACAGACGAGCGATTGGAACGCCCGAATATTTTCAAAGTCCCAACGTACCGATCAAGAGTAAAGTACCATTTTCCTACATTAGATTTCGTTCTAAATGCTTAATCCCTATGTAAAAACGTTAGTTAAGCAAGAATATCGTATTTTTAAAAAAATCTAATGATAGGATTTCCCAGAAAATTGAAAAAACCGTAAAATGTCAAGAGTAAAGTGCCATTTTCTGACATTAGATTTCGTTCTAAATGCTTAATCCCTATGTAGAAACGTTAGTTAAGCAAGAATATCGTATTTTTAAAAAAATCTAATGATAGGATTTTTCAGAAAATTGAAAAAACCGTAAAATGTCAAGAGTAAAGTGCCCTTATTTTAAACAATGTATCGTTCTAAATGCTTAATCCCTATGTAAAAAAGTTATTTTAGCAGGAATATGTTATTGAAAAAAATTAGAAAAATTTATTTTAGCCGTAAATCGAAAATAATGGGGACACCGGAGCTGTTCGAAGCGCCGAGCGCGCCGCGTACGCCCGAATATTTTCAAAGTCCCAACGTACCGATCAAGAGTAAAGTACCATTTTCCTACATTAGATTTCGTTCTAAATACTTAATCCCTATGTAAAAACGTTAGTTAAGCAAGAATATCCCCCCCGTGTCCGCTACCTTGTCGTGGTGGGGGGGCTTCGTGCCCCAATGATCCTCAAGGCTGTGCCGGCGGGGATTTTATTCCCTGGCAGGTCCTACCTAGCCGGAGTGGCTTGAGGTGAGGGGCCAACTAAAGTCGGACACATACCGTAAACCTGTGGTCATGTTTTACAGGAACGGGGGTCTTGCCTTAGCCGGCTGGACCGCGAGGATGACAACCTCTCTAAAAAATCCCTAGCCCCAAGCAGCGTTGCGCGGTGAAGAGGGCGTAGCTGGAGTCAGCGCCAGCTATGGTTGGTGGGTGCACCAATCGTTAGCGGACAACCCCGGGGTACCTGGCGATCCCCCGGGCGTATTAGCCTTCCCCGGGTATGGCGGCTCTACCCGGGGTGACCTCCTTTCCGACCACACTCGTGGGATTTATCATGGATAGTTCACAAAAAAAAACCGGGGAGGGGGGAAACGAGAGGGAGGAGGAGGCGCGCGTAGCTAGCGTGCGCCTCGAGCGCATGGATGGGTCGGTGTTGCGGGAACTTCCCGCAACACGCGGCAGAGAGAGGTCCGCTTTGGACCTTGGCGAATGCGATGCGGGAGAGGAGTCCGACCACTCGGTCTCCTCTCACCGCTCTTCGCAGAGCGCCCCTGGCTCCTCAATAGGGAGGAAGCGGGGAAGGCCGCCAACTACTGGGCAGTACGTTGGCCTCTATGAGGCCAAACGTAAGTTGACGGAGGCCAACAAGGGCCTCATCGCGGCGATCTTCGACCCGGTGGCCCCGGGGCCGCAGCCCGGGAGATCGGTCGACCCACTTCCGGACGAGGTGGAGGTCGCCGCGAATCTTCGCAGTCGTCCGACGCGGGACGTGGCGGCGTCAATAATGGAGAGCCTGGCCGAAGTGGCCAGGATCTCCAGCGCAACAAGGGAGTTGCGGCCGGCCACGGTGCGGGTCCTGCAGGCGGCGGCCCTGAACAGCCGGGCGGGCGTTGCGGAGCTGGCCATGAGGTCAGCTTCCGACGCCACCCGGCTGTTGGAAGCAGAGAACGCTCTCCTCAGAGAGCAGATGGCGGAGTTGCGGACCGAGGTGGCCCGACTCCGTCAGGCGGTGGAGGCGAAGCCGGCAGCAGCCGAGATGCCTCCGCCGCCGGCTCCTGAGGGGGGCACGGGGCCGCTGGTTGGCGCCGGCGCCCGAGGGCCCCAACGCCCTGGGCGAGGGAAGCCCTTGCCGGCGTCCGCAGCGGCGCCGGCAAACTTGCTGCATCAGATCGGCTCCCTGATCGATGCCAAGCTGGCATCGTTCAGGAGGGAGCTGATCCCGCGGATGCAGGATCCGCGGTCGGTGCCGCCCGTGCCGCCCGCCCCCAGCCCGTCGATAGGCAAGAAAGGGGGGAGAAAGGGTGGCAGTGGAGGAGGGGCTGCGTCCGCTAAGGCGGCGCAGATGCAGCCCCCACAGCAGAGGGCTGCCTCTGCTGTTGTGCCGCCCTCCACCACACCTCCTACTGAGCTGTGGTCGAGGGTAGTTGGCCGAAGGGCCAAAAAGGCGGCTGCCGCAGCTAAACCTGCGGCGGCTGCCAAGGCCTCTTCGGCCGGGAGGGCGGCGAAACGGGTGGCACCGGCTGCCCCGAAGAGGGCTCCCCTGCCGCCGCGTCCGCCCCGCACGGCTGCCGTTACGATAACGGTACCGGCCGGCGGGGCGATGACGTACGCCGAGGCGATGGCCACTGCCAGGTCGAAGGTTGACCTGGCAGAGATTGGCATCGCCTCGTTAAAGCCCAGGAGAGCGGTGACGGGGGGAATTATTTTGGAGGTCCCCGGGGCTGATGGGGCAGCTAAGGCCACTGCCCTAGCTGCGAAGATGGCGGACGCGCTGGCGGGAACCGGCGTGAAGGTCGCGCGCCCAATTAAGAAGGCCGATCTAAGGGTGCGCGGCCTGGTCGACTCGACCACGCCGGAGGAGGTTGCCGTGGCCGTCGCCCATGTAGGAGGGTGCGACCGGGGGGATGTTAAGACCGGCGAAATCCGGTCTTCCCCCTCCGGTTTGGGCACCCTCTGGGTCCAGTGCCCTGCTGCGGCCGCGCGTAAAGTTGCGGTCGCGGGCAAGCTCACGGTCGGCTGGACCCGGGCGACGGTGGAGGCCCTCAGCGCCCGGCCCCTGCAGTGCTATCGCTGCCTTGGCCTAGGCCATACAACTCAGCGATGCACTGCGGCCGAGGATCGTTCCGACTGCTGCTTTGGGTGCGGCAGTCGGGACCACAAGGTGGCCGGCTGTACGGCGAAGCCCAACTGCCCGCACTGTGCGGGAGCGGGCAAGCCGGCCGGCCACCGCCTCGGTAGCCGGGCGTGCCCCGCCAGCGCGAAACGCGGCAGGGGCAGTAGGGGGAGGAAATCCGCGGTGGCCAAGGCGACGGCCACCGTGGCTACTAAGCCAAAGGTGGCACCCAAAGGTGCCACCGTCGCGCCCGCGGGGGCGGATGGGGCCAAAGAGGCCCCAGACGCCACCGCTCCCGCGGCGGCGATGGAGGTGGAGGCCTGCCCGTAATGGGGCCCAAGGGCCCTATAATACAGGCCAACCTGAACCGCTCGGCCAGGGCACAGGACCTCCTGGTGCAATTCCTGGCCGAGCGGGGTGCCGGGTTGGCCGTAGCGGCGGAGCCGTACAGGATTCCCGATCATCCACATTGGATGGGGGACCTGAGCGGCTCCGCCGTTATAATATGGGTAGGCCGGCCGGGGTCCCCGGCGTGCTCCGTTATCGAGCGCGGCCGGGGATACCTGGCCGTTGACTGGGGCGGCACCGCGGTTGTGGCGATCTATGCACCTCCAAGGTGGTCCCTCGAGGAGTTTGTGCAGTATCTGGACGGGGTGGGGAGATGCGTCTCCCGCTGCCAGCCCCGTCCGGTGCTGGTTCTGGGGGACTTCAACGCCAAGTCGCCGGCTTGGGGTTCCCCCAGGACGAACCCGAGGGGCCGGGAGGTGCTTGACTGGGCGGCGGGACTCGAGCTCCGTCTTTTAAACACGGGCTCGGTCCATACGTGCGTGCGGCATAATGGGGGGTCCATCGTTGACCTTTCATGGGCAACGCCCCCCGCCGCGCGCCGTATTACGGGGTGGAGGGTGGCGGAGGAGGTCGAGACACTGTCTGACCACAGGTACATTGTTCTCGGCCTCTCCGCCGCCCCATCGACGCCCCGACGTCGCCCCGCTGATGAGGGATCGCCTCAGCCGCGGTGGGCGCTAAAGCGCCTCGACCAGGACGCCCTGATGGCGGCAGCCCACGTCGTGGCCTGGCCAGCAACACCGGCCGGGCCAGTCGACGGGACAAGGGAGGCCCAATGGTTCCGGGGCGCAATGACGTCCATTTGCGACGTCGCCATGCCCCGGGCCAGGGTTTTCCCGAGGAAGGCGGTGTACTGGTGGTCGCGCGCGATAGCGGATTTGCGCACAGAGTGCGTTCGCGCGCGACGCCAGTACGCCCGCGCCCGTCGACGACGGCGTTCCGACGTGGAGCTGGCTATCCAGCTGTATGGGCGATACAGGGAGAAGGTGGTCGCCCTGCAGCTGGCCATCAGGCAAGCAAAGAGCCAGGCCTGGCGCGACCTCCTCGGCACTATCAACCGAGATCCATGGGGGCGCCCATATAAAATGGCGATGGGACGATTACGTCCCTGGGCGCCCCCTCTGACGGAGAGCCTGGATCCGGGGATGCTCGGACGGGTCGTGGACGCGCTATTCCCCGTCAGCGGGGAGGCGTCCCGGCCCGTCCCTCAGCTAGAGGGACACGAGTGGTCCCCGGATCTGGAGGTCGCGCCGGAGGAAATGGCCGGGGTAGTCAAATGGCTCCGGGGCAAGAATACTGCCCCGGGGCCGGACGGTATCCCCGGCCGGGTCTGGCTGCTTGCCATGGGCGTCCTGGGCGAGAGGCTTAGAGGCCTCTACTCCGGGCTCCTGAGGTCCGGGGTGTTCCCGGACCTCTGGAGGAGAAGTCGGATGGTCCTCTTAAGGAAGGATGGGAGGCCTGCGGATTCTCCCTCCGCGTACCGGCCCATTTGCCTCCTGGACGAGGTGGGCAAGATCTTTGAAAAGATCATTGCTGCCCGCCTCGCCAGGCACCTGTCCCGCGTTGGCCCCGATCTGGCGGACTGCCAGTTCGGCTTCCGGGAGGGGCGATCGACGGTCGATGCAATCGACCGTCTAAAGTCCCTCTCGGACAATGCCGTGGCACGGGGCGGGGTGTGCTTGGCGGTGTCGATAGACATCGTCAATGCGTTTAACACCCTGCCCTGGTCCGCCATTAGGGAGGCCCTGGTTGAACACCAGGTGCCTCCCTATCTGAGGCGGGTAATCGGGGCCTACCTGCGGGGCAGGTGGGTGGAATACCCGGGCCGGTACGGGACGATACGGAGGGAAGTGGACTGCGGGGTCCCACAGGGGTCCGTGTTAGGACCACTCCTGTGGGACCTGCGATATAACGCAGTCCTGAAGGCCTCCCTACCCGACGGTGCCACCCTCATCTGCTATGCAGATGACACATTGGTGGTCGCCGTCGGGGACACCTTCGAGAGGACCATCCGACGAGCGGAAGTTGCGGTGGCAGCCGTCGTCGCGAGGATCCACGGTCTGGGGCTGAAGGTGGCCCCGGAGAAGGCCGAGGCCGTCTGGTTTGGACGGCCTTGGTCTCGGCCACGGGCCAGATCGTGGATCTGGGTTGGAGGAGCCTGCGTCGAGGTGAAGTCCGAGATCAAGTATCTCGGACTGATCCTCGACAGCCACTGGAGGTTCGGAGCACATTTCGGCCGCCTTGTCCCCCGAGTTGAGAGGGCGGCGGCCGCGTTAGGCCGCCTGTTGCCCAATATCGGGGGACCGGGCGATATGGTGCGCCGCCTATACCTAGGCGTGGTGCGGTCAATGGTATTATACGGCGCCCCGATTTGGGCGCCGTCCGTGAGGGCAAGCCGGCGCAGCACATTGTTGTTGCGCCGGCTTCAGAGGCAAATGGCCCTTCGCCTCATACGGGGGTACCGCACCACGTCTACCGTGGCGGCGCTTGCTCTGGCGGGAGAAATTCCCTTCGAGCTGCAGGCGGCGATGCGCGCCTATGTCTATAGGCGCATATGCATCGCTGGCCGGGCTCGGGGGGACCCGCCGGAGCAAGAGGCGGTCGAGGGCTTCGAGCTCCAGGCCCGGGGACTAGCGCTCGCTAGGTGGCATGCGGAGCTTTGTTCCCATGCCGCCGAGCGCGTCCCCGGGGCTCTCCTGCCGCACTTCACCACGTGGCGGGAGAGGCGGTTTGGCAGGCTCTCCTACCGTGCGACGCAGGTATTCACCGGGCATGGCTGCTTCGGTGTCTACCTGTGTCGCATCGGTCGGGAAGCGACGACGGTGTGCCACCACTGTGGCGCGGAGGAGGACTCGGCGCAGCATACACTGGAGGTGTGCCCCGCCTTTTCAGTGCTGCGCCGAGTCCTAACTAGGGAAGTTGGTGGCGACCTCGCTCTCTCCAGCTTAGTTGGGGCCATGCTGGAGAGCCCGACAAAATGGGCGGCAGCCATAGCCTTCTGCGAACAGGTAATGTTGCAGAAGGAGGCTGCCGAGCGGGGTCGCCGTGAGCGGGGGGTGCGGCGTGTGCGCCCACGCCTAGAGCCCCCCCCGAGTAGCTGATACTAGGCGGGCGGCGGGTGTACCGGACCATGCCGGTTTAATTGCCCGCCGCCCGCCAACCGAGGATGCCCTATTTTAAAGTGGGGGCGACAAAACCGTCGCCCCCGACGGCCGCTGGTGCGGCCGTCGTGAAGAGGCGGTGTGGGGTGCGGTCCCCCGCACCGCCGAATCAAGATGATTCATGGGGGGGAGGATTAATCTCCCCCCGGGACGCGGCCGGCCACCGCTCCATCCTGGTGGCCGGCCAGGCGAGGGGGAGCTGCGGTCGTGTTCTTGAAGAGTTCCCGTGGCTCCCCCGTTAATCGCCAGCGCCCTAGGCCGCCGTGGGGGTTTTAGCGGGTCGAACCCCGCACTACCCCCCCTCCGCCCTTCGGGCGGAGCGGGGGTGTCTGACCTGCAGATTTCCCCCACGTTAAAAAAAAAAAAAAAAAAAAATAAAGTTAAGCAAGAATATCGTATTTTTAAAAAAATCTAATGATAGGATTTTCCAGAAAATTGAAAAAACCGAAAAATGTCAAGAGTAAAGTGCCATTTTCTGACATTAGATTTCGTTCTAAATGCTTAATCCCTATGTAGAAACGTTAGTTAAGCAAGAATATCGTATTTTTAAAAAAATCTAATGATAGGATTTTTCAGAAAATTGAAAAAACCGTAAAATGTCAAGAGTAAAGTGCCCTTATTTTAAACAATGTATCGTTCTAAATGCTTAATCCCTATGTAAAAACGTTAGTTAAGCAAGAATATCGTATTTTTAAAAAAATCTAATGATAGGATTTCCCAGAAAATTGAAAAAACCGAAAAATGTCAAGAGTAAAGTGCCATTTTCTGACATTAGATTTCGTTCTAAATGCTTAATCCCTATGTAGAAACGTTAGTTAAGCAAGAATATCGTATTTTTAAAAAAATCTAATGATAGGATTTTTCAGAAAATTGAAAAAACCGTAAAATGTCAAGAGTAAAGTGCCCTTATTTTAAACAATGTATCGTTCTAAATGCTTAATCCCTATGTAGAAAAGTTATTTTAGCAGGAATATGTTATTGAAAAAAATTAGAAAAATTTATTTTAGCCGTAAATCGAAAATAATGGATCGAGCGAATCGGTCGATTGCGCCGAGACGCGCTATGATATCCGTGGGGGCGCCCATACAAAATGGCGATGGGACGTTTACGTCCCTGGGCGCCCCCTCTGACGGAAAGCCTGGATCCGGGGATGCTCGGACGGGTCGTGGACGCGCTATTCCCCGTCAGCGGGGAGGCGTCCCGGCCCGTCCCTCAGCTAGAGGGACATGAGTGGTCCCCGGATCTGGAGGTCGCGCCGGAGGAAATGGCCGGGGTAGTCAAATGGCTTCGGGGCAAGAATACTGCCCCGGGGCCGGACGGTATCCCCGGCCGGGTCTGGTTGCTTGCCATGAGCGTCCTGGGCGGGAGGCTCAGAAGCCTCTTCTCCGGGCTCCTGAGGTCCGGGGTGTTCCCGGACCTCTGGAGGAGAAGTCGGATGGTCCTCTTAAAGAAGGATGGGAGGCCTGCGGATTCTCCCTCCGCGTACCGGCCCATTTGCCTCCTGGACGAGGTGGGCAAGATCTTTGAAAAGATCATTGCTGCCCGCCTCGCCAGGCACCTGTCCCGCGTTGGCCCCGATCTGGCGGACTGCCAGTTCGGCTTTCGGGAGGGGCGATCGACGGTCGACGCAATCGACCGTCTAAAGTCCCTCTCGGACAATGCCGTGGCACGGGGCGGGGTGTGTTTGGCGGTGTCGATCGACATCGTCAATGCATTTAACACCCTGCCCTGGTCCGCCATTAGGGAGGCCCTGGTTGAACACCAGGTGCCTCCCTATCTGAGGCGGGTGATCGGGGCCTACCTGCGGGACAGGTGGGTGGAATACCCGGGCCGCTACGGGACGATACGGAGGGAAGTGGACTGCGGGGTCCCACAGGGGTCCGTGTTAGGACCACTCCTGTGGGACCTGGGATATAACGCAGTCCTGAGGGCCTCCCTGCCCGACGGTGCCACTGTCGTCTGCTATGCGGACGACACGTTAGTGGTCACCGTCGGGGACACCTTCGAGAGGACCATCCGACGAGCGGAGGTTGCGGTGGCAGCCGTCGTCGCGAAGATCCACGATCTGGGGCTGAAGATGGCCCCGGAGAAGGCCGAGGCCGTCTGGTTTGGACGGCCTCGGTCGCGGCCACCGGCCGGATCGTGGATCTGGGTTGGAGGAGCCTGCGTCGAGGTGAAGTCCGAGATCAAGTATCTCGGACTGATCCTCGACAGCCACTGGAGATTCGGGGCGCATTTCGGCCGCCTCGTCCCCCGAGTTGAGAGGGCGGCGGCCTCGCTCGGCCGCCTGTTGCCCAATCTCGGGGGACCGGATAACATGGTGCGTCGCCTATACCTGGGCGTGGTGCGGTCCATGGCCTTGTACGGCGCCCCGATCTGGGGGACGTCCGCGAGGGCAAGCCGGCGCATCACTTTGTTGTTGCGCCGGCTTCAGAGGCAAATGGCCCTTCGCCTCATACGGGGTTACCGCACCGCGTCTACCGTGGCGGCGCTTGCTCTGGCGGGAGAAATTCCCTTCGAGCTGCAGGCGGCGATGCGCGCCTATGTCTATAGGCGCATATGCATCGCTGGCCGGGCTCGGGGGGACCCGCCGGAGCAGGAGGCGGTCGACGGCTTCGAACTCCAGGCCCGGGGACTAGCGCTCGCCAGATGGCGTGCGGAGCTTTGTTCCCATGCCGGCGAGCGCGTCCCTGGGGCTCTCCTGCCACACTTCACCTCGTGGCGGGAGAGGCGGTTTGGCAGGCTCACCTACCGTGCGACGCAGGTGTTCACCGGGCATGGCTGCTTCGGTGTGTACCTGTGTCGCATCGGTCGGGAAGCGACGACGGTGTGCCACCACTGTGGCGCGGAGGAGGACTCGGCGCAGCATACACTGGAGGTATGCCCCGCCTTTTCAGTGCTGCGCCGAGTCCTAAGACGGGAAGTTGGTCGCGACCTCGCTCTCTCCAGCTTAGTTGGGGCCATGCTGGAGAGCCCAAGAAAATGGGCGGCAGCCATCGCCTTCTGCGAAGAGGTGATGCTGCAGAAGGAGGCTGCCGAGCGGGGTCGCCGTGAGCGGGGGGTGCGGCGTGTGCGCCCACGCCTAGAGCCCCCCTCCCCGAGCAGATGAGAATAGGCGGGCGGCGGGTGTACCAGATTAATGGTTTAATTGCCCGCCGCCCGCCAACCCCCCCCCCCCCCAACTGAAGCTGTCCTCCCCATAGTGGGAGTGACGAGGCGGTGTGGGGTGCGGTCCCCCGCACCGCCGAAGCAAGATGATTCATGGGGGGAGTATAAACCCCCCCCGGGACGCGGCCGGCCATCGCCATTCCATCCTGGTGGCCGGCCAGGCGAGGGGGAGCCGCGGTTGTGTTCTGTAAGAGTTCCCGTGGCTCCCCCGCTACTCGCCAGCGCCCTAGGCCGCCGTGGGGGTTTTAGCGGGTCAAAACCCGCACTACCCCCGCCCCGCCCCCCGGGCGGAACGGGGGTGTCTGACCAGCAGATTTCCCCCACGTTAAACAAAAAAAAAAAAAAAAAAAAGACGCGCTATGATGCAACAGACGAGCGATTGGAACGCCCGAATATTTTCAAAGTCCCAACGTACCGATCAAGAGTAAAGTACCATTTTCCTACATTAGATTTCGTTCTAAATGCTTAATCCCTATGTAAAAACGTTAGTTAAGCAAGAATATCGTATTTTTAAAAAAATCTAATGATAGGATTTCCCAGAAAATTGAAAAAACCGAAAAATGTCAAGAGTAAAGTGCCATTTTCTGACATTAGATTTCGTTCTAAATGCTTAATCCCTATGTAGAAACGTTAGTTAAGCAAGAATATCGTATTTTTAAAAAAATCTAATGATAGGATTTTTCAGAAAATTGAAAAAACCGAAAAATGTCAAGAGTAAAGTGCCATTTTCTGACATTAGATTTCGTTCTAAATGCTTAATCCCTATGTAGAAACGTTAGTTAAGCAAGAATATCGTATTCTTAAAAAAATCTAATGATAGGATTTTTCAGAAAATTGAAAAAACCGTAAAATGTCAAGAGTAAAGTGCCCTTATTTTAAACAATGTATCGTTCTAAATGCTTAATCCCTATGTAAAAAAGTTATTTAAGCAAGAATATGTTATTGAATAAAATGAGAAAAATTTATTTTAGCCGTAAATCGAAAATAATGGATCGAGCGAATCGGTCGATTGCGCCGAGACGCGCTATGATGCAACAGACGAGCGATTGGAACGCCCGAATATTTTCAAAGTCCCAACGTACCGATCAAGAGTAAAGTACCATTTTCCTACATTAGATTTCGTTCTAAATGCTTAATCCCTATGTAAAAACGTTAGTTAAGCAAGAATATCGTATTTTTAAAAAAATCTAATGATAGGATTTTCCAGAAAATTGAAAAAACCGAAAAATGTCAAGAGTAAAGTGCCATTTTCTGACATTAGATTTCGTTCTAAATGCTTAATCCCTATGTAGAAACGTTAGTTAAGCAAGAATATCGTATTTTTAAAAAAATCTAATGATAGGATTTTTCAGAAAATTGAAAAAACCGTAAAATGTCAAGAGTAAAGTGCCCTTATTTTAAACAATGTATCGTTCTAAATGCTTAATCCCTATGTAAAAAAGTTATTTTAGCAGGAATATGTTATTGAATAAAATGAGAAAAATTTATTTTAGCCGTAAATCGAAAATAATGGATCGAGCGAATCGGTCGATTGCGCCGAGACGCGCTATGATGCAACAGACGAGCGATTGGAACGCCCGAATATTTTCTAAGTGCCAACGTACCGATCAAGAGTAAAGTACCATTTTCCTACATTAGATTTCGTTCTAAATGCTTAATCCCTATGTAAAAACGTTAGTTAAGCAAGAATATCGTATTTTTAAAAAAATCTAATGATAGGATTTCCCAGAAAATTGAAAAAACCGAAAAATGTCAAGAGTAAAGTGCCATTTTCTGACATTAGATTTCGTTCTAAATGCTTAATCCCTATGTAGAAACGTTAGTTAAGCAAGAATATCGTATTTTTAAAAAAATCTAATGATAGGATTTTTCAGAAAATTGAAAAAACCGTAAAATGTCAAGAGTAAAGTGCCCTTATTTTAAACAATGTATCGTTCTAAATGCTTAATCCCTATGTAAAAAAGTTATTTTAGCAGGAATATGTTATTGAAAAAAATTAGAAAAATTTATTTTAGCCGTAAATCGAAAATAATGGATCGAGCGAATCGGTCGATTGCGCCGAAACGCGCTATGATGCAACAGACGAGCGATTGGAACGCCCGAATATTTTCAAAGTCCCAACGTACCGATCAAGAGTAAAGTACCATTTTCCTACATTAGATTTCGTTCTAAATGCTTAATCCCTATGTAAAAACGTTAGTTAAGCAAGAATATCGTATTTTTAAAAAAATCTAATGATAGGATTTCCCAGAAAATTGAAAAAACCGAAAAATGTCAAGAGTAAAGTGCCATTTTCTGACATTAGATTTCGTTCTAAATGCTTAATCCCTATGTAGAAACGTTAGTTAAGCAAGAATATCGTATTTTTAAAAAAATCTAATGATAGGATTTTTCAGAAAATTGAAAAAACCGAAAAATGTCAAGAGTAAAGTGCCATTTTCTGACATTAGATTTCGTTCTAAATGCTTAATCCCTATGTAGAAACGTTAGTTAAGCAAGAATATCGTATTCTTAAAAAAATCTAATGATAGGATTTTTCAGAAAATTGAAAAAACCGTAAAATGTCAAGAGTAAAGTGCCCTTATTTTAAACAATGTATCGTTCTAAATGCTTAATCCCTATGTAAAAAAGTTATTTAAGCAAGAATATGTTATTGAATAAAATGAGAAAAATTTATTTTATCCGTAAATCGAAAATAATGGATCGAGCGAATCGGTCGATTGCGCCGAGACGCGCTATGATGCAACAGACGAGCGATTGGAACGCCCGAATATTTTCAAAGTCCCAACGTACCGATCAAGAGTAAAGTACCATTTTCCTACATTAGATTTCGTTGTAAATGCTTAATCCCTATGTAAAAACGTTAGTTAAGCAAGAATATCGTATTTTTAAAAAAATCTAATGATAGGATTTTCCAGAAAATTGAAAAAACCGAAAAATGTCAAGAGTAAAGTGCCATTTTCTGACATTAGATTTCGTTCTAAATGCTTAATCCCTATGTAGAAACGTTAGTTAAGCAAGAATATCGTATTTTTAAAAAAATCTAATGATAGGATTTTTCAGAAAATTGAAAAAACCGTAAAATGTCAAGAGTAAAGTGCCCTTATTTTAAACAATGTATCGTTCTAAATGCTTAATCCCTATGTAAAAAAGTTATTTTAGCAGGAATATGTTATTGAATAAAATGAGAAAAATTTATTTTAGCCGTAAATCGAAAATAATGGATCGAGCGAATCGGTCGATTGCGCCGAGACGCGCTATGATGCAACAGACGAGCGATTGGAACGCCCGAATATTTTCTAAGTGCCAACGTACCGATCAAGAGTAAAGTACCATTTTCCTACATTAGATTTCGTTCTAAATGCTTAATCCCTATGTAAAAACGTTAGTTAAGCAAGAATATCGTATTTTTAAAAAAATCTAATGATAGGATTTCCCAGAAAATTGAAAAAACCGAAAAATGTCAAGAGTAAAGTGCCATTTTCTGACATTAGATTTCGTTCTAAATGCTTAATCCCTATGTAGAAACGTTAGTTAAGCAAGAATATCGTATTTTTAAAAAAATCTAATGATAGGATTTTTCAGAAAATTGAAAAAACCGTAAAATGTCAAGAGTAAAGTGCCCTTATTTTAAACAATGTATCGTTCTAAATGCTTAATCCCTATGTAAAAACGTTAGTTAAGCAAGAATATCGTATTTTTAAAAAAATCTAATGATAGGATTTCCCAGAAAATTGAAAAAACCGAAAAATGTCAAGAGTAAAGTGCCATTTTCTGACATTAGATTTCGTTCTAAATGCTTAATCCCTATGTAGAAACGTTAGTTAAGCAAGAATATCGTATTTTTAAAAAAATCTAATGATAGGATTTTTCAGAAAATTGAAAAAACCGAAAAATGTCAAGAGTAAAGTGCCATTTTCTGACATTAGATTTCGTTCTAAATGCTTAATCCCTATGTAGAAACGTTAGTTAAGCAAGAATATCGTATTCTTAAAAAAATCTAATGATAGGATTTTTCAGAAAATTGATAAAACCGTAAAATGTCAAGAGTAAAGTGCCCTTATTTTAAACAATGTATCGTTCTAAATGCTTAATCCCTATGTAAAAAAGTTATTTAAGCAAGAATATGTTATTGAATAAAATGAGAAAAATTTATTTTAGCCGTAAATCGAAAATAATGGATCGAGCGAATCGGTCGATTGCGCCGAGACGCGCTATGATGCAACAGACGAGCGATTGGAACGCCCGAATATTTTCAAAGTCCCAACGTACCGATCAAGAGTAAAGTACCATTTTCCTACATTAGATTTCGTTCTAAATGCTTAATCCCTATGTAAAAACGTTAGTTAAGCAAGAATATGTCGAGGGTAGTTGGCCGTAGGGCCAAAAAGGCGGCTGCCGCAGCTAAACCTGCGGCGGCTGCCAAGGCCTCTTCGGCCGGGAGGGCGGCGAAACGGGTGGCACCGGCTGCCCCGAAGAGGGCTCCCCTGCCGCCGCGTCCGCCCCGCACGGCTGCCGTTACGATAACGGTACCGGCCGGCGGGGCGATGACGTACGCCGAGGCGATGGCCACTGCCAGGTCGAAGGTTGACCTGGCAGAGATTGGCATCGCCTCGTTAAAGCCCAGGAGAGCGGTGACGGGGGGAATCATTTTGGAGGTCCCCGGGGCTGATGGGGCAGCTAAGGCCACTGCCCTAGCTGCGAAGATGGCGGACGCGCTGGCGGGAACCGGCGTGAAGGTCGCGCGCCCAATTAAGAAGGCCGATCTAAGGGTGCGCGGCCTGGTCGACTCGACCACGCCGGAGGAGGTTGCCGTGGCCGTCGCCCATGTAGGAGGGTGCGACCGGGGGGATGTTAAGACCGGCGAAATCCGGTCTTCCCCCTCCGGTTTGGGCACCCTCTGGGTCCAGTGCCCTGCTGCGGCCGCGCGTAAAGTTGCGGTCGCGGGCAAGCTCACGGTCGGCTGGACCCGGGCGACGGTGGAGGCCCTTAGCGCCCGGCCCCTGCAGTGCTATCGCTGCCTTGGCCTAGGCCACACAACTCAGCGATGCACTGCGGCCGAGGATCGTTCCGACTGCTGCTTTGGGTGCGGCAGTCGGGACCACAAGGTGGCCGGCTGTACGGCGAAGCCCAACTGCCCGCTCTGTGCGGGAGCGGGCAAGCCGGCCGGCCACCGCCTCGGTAGCCGGGCGTGCCCCGCCAGCGCGAAACGCGGCAGGGGCAGTAGGGGGAGAAAATCCGCGGTGGCCAAGGCGACGGCCACCGTGGCTACTAAGCCAAAGGTGGCACCCAAAGGTGCCACCGTCGCGCCCGCGGGGGCGGATGGGGCCAAAGAGGCCCCAGACGCCACCGCTCCCGCGGCGGCGATGGAGGTGGAGGCCTGCCCGTAATGGGGCCCAAGGGCCCTATAATACAGGCCAGCCTGAACCGCTCGGCCAGGGCACAGGACCTCCTGGTGCAATTCCTGGCCGAGCGGGGTGCCGGGTTGGCCGTAGCGGCGGAGCCGTACAGGATTCCCGATCATCCACATTGGATGGGGGACCTGAGCGGCTCCGCCGTTATAATATGGGTAGGCCGGCCGGGGTCCCCGGCGTGCTCCGTTATCGAGCGCGGCCGGGGATACCTGGCCGTTGACTGGGGCGGCACCGCGGTTGTGGCGATCTATGCACCTCCAAGGTGGTCCCTCGAGGAGTTTGTGCAGTATCTGGACGGGGTGGGGAGATGCGTCTCCCGCTGCCAGCCCCGTCCGGTGCTGGTCCTGGGGGACTTCAACGCCAAGTCGCCGGCTTGGGGTTCCCCCAGGACGAACCCGAGGGGCCGGGAGGTGCTTGACTGGGCGGCGGGACTCGAGCTCCGTCTTTTAAACACGGGCTCGGTCCATACGTGCGTGCGGCATAATGGGGGGTCCATCGTTGACCTTTCATGGGCAACGCCCCCCGCCGCGCGCCGTATTACGGGGTGGAGGGTGGCGGAGGAGGTCGAGACGCTGTCTGACCACAGGTACATTGTTCTCGGCCTCTCCGCCGCCCCATCGACGCCCCGACGTCGCCCCGCTGATGAGGGATCGCCTCAGCCGCGGTGGGCGCTAAAGCGCCTCGACCAGGACGCCCTGATGGCGGCAGCCCACGTCGTGGCCTGGCCAGCAACACCGGCCGGGCCAGTCGACGGGACAAGGGAGGCCCAATGGTTCCGGGGCGCAATGACGTCCATTTGCGACGTCGCCATGCCCCGGGCCAGGGTTTTCCCGAGGAAGGCGGTGTACTGGTGGTCGCGCGCGATAGCGGATTTGCGCACAGAGTGCGTTCGCGCGCGACGCCAGTACGCCCGCGCCCGTCGACGACGGCGTTCCGACGTGGAGCTGGCTATCCAGCTGTATGGGCGATACAGGGAGAAGGTGGTCGCCCTGCAGCTGGCCATCAGGCAAGCAAAGAGCCAGGCCTGGCGCGACCTTCTCGGCACTATCAACCGAGATCCATGGGGGCGCCCATATAAAATGGCGATGGGACGATTACGTCCCTGGGCGCCCCCTCTGACGGAGAGCCTGGATCCGGGGATGCTCGGACGGGTCGTGGACGC
>NW_027476364.1:230000-278625 GCF_051020955.1 Megalopta genalis
GATTTCGTTCTAAATGCTTAATCCCTATGTAGAAACGTTAGTTAAGCAAGAATATCGTATTCTTAAAAAAATCTAATGATAGGATTTTTCAGAAAATTGAAAAAACCGTAAAATGTCAAGAGTAAAGTGCCCTTATTTTAAACAATGTATCGTTCTAAATGCTTAATCCCTATGTAAAAAAGTTATTTAAGCAAGAATATGTTATTGAATAAAATGAGAAAAATTTATTTTAGCCGTAAATCGAAAATAATGGATCGAGCGAATCGGTCGATTGCGCCGAGACGCGCTATGATGCAACAGACGAGCGATTGGAACGCCCGAATATTTTCAAAGTCCCAACGTACCGATCAAGAGTAAAGTACCATTTTCCTACATTAGATTTCGTTCTAAATGCTTAATCCCTATGTAAAAACGTTAGTTAAGCAAGAATATCGTATTTTTAAAAAAATCTAATGATAGGATTTTCCAGAAAATTGAAAAAACCGAAAAATGTCAAGAGTAAAGTGCCATTTTCTGACATTAGATTTCGTTCTAAATGCTTAATCCCTATGTAGAAACGTTAGTTAAGCAAGAATATCGTATTTTTAAAAAAATCTAATGATAGGATTTTTCAGAAAATTGAAAAAACCGTAAAATGTCAAGAGTAAAGTGCCCTTATTTTAAACAATGTATCGTTCTAAATGCTTAATCCCTATGTAAAAAAGTTATTTTAGCAGGAATATGTTATTGAATAAAATGAGAAAAATTTATTTTAGCCGTAAATCGAAAATAATGGATCGAGCGAATCGGTCGATTGCGCCGAGACGCGCTATGATGCAACAGACGAGCGATTGGAACGCCCGAATATTTTCTAAGTGCCAACGTACCGATCAAGAGTAAAGTACCATTTTCCTACATTAGATTTCGTTCTAAATGCTTAATCCCTATGTAAAAACGTTAGTTAAGCAAGAATATCGTATTTTTAAAAAAATCTAATGATAGGATTTCCCAGAAAATTGAAAAAACCGAAAAATGTCAAGAGTAAAGTGCCATTTTCTGACATTAGATTTCGTTCTAAATGCTTAATCCCTATGTAGAAACGTTAGTTAAGCAAGAATATCGTATTTTTAAAAAAATCTAATGATAGGATTTTTCAGAAAATTGAAAAAACCGTAAAATGTCAAGAGTAAAGTGCCCTTATTTTAAACAATGTATCGTTCTAAATGCTTAATCCCTATGTAAAAAAGTTATTTTAGCAGGAATATGTTATTGAAAAAAATTAGAAAAATTTATTTTAGCCGTAAATCGAAAATAATGGATCGAGCGAATCGGTCGATTGCGCCGAGACGTGCTATGATGCAACAGACGAGCGATTGGAACGCCCGAATATTTTCAAAGTCCCAACGTACCGATCAAGAGTAAAGTACCATTTTCCTACATTAGATTTCGTTCTAAATGCTTAATCCCTATGTAAAAACGTTAGTTAAGCAAGAATATCGTATTTTTAAAAAAATCTAATGATAGGATTTCCCAGAAAATTGAAAAAACCGAAAAATGTCAAGAGTAAAGTGCCATTTTCTGACATTAGATTTCGTTCTAAATGCTTAATCCCTATGTAGAAACGTTAGTTAAGCAAGAATATCGTATTTTTAAAAAAATCTAATGATAGGATTTTTCAGAAAATTGAAAAAACCGTAAAATGTCAAGAGTAAAGTGCCCTTATTTTAAACAATGTATCGTTCTAAATGCTTAATCCCTATGTAAAAAAGTTATTTTAGCAGGAATATGTTATTGAAAAAAATTAGAAAAATTTATTTTAGCCGTAAATCGAAAATAATGGGGACACCGGAGCTGTTCGAAGCGCCGAGCGCGCCGCGTACGCCCGAATATTTTCAAAGTCCCAACGTACCGATCAAGAGTAAAGTACCATTTTCCTACATTAGATTTCGTTCTAAATACTTAATCCCTATGTAAAAACGTTAGTTAAGCAAGAATATCGTATTTTTAAAAAAATCTAATGATAGGATTTTCCAGAAAATTGAAAAAACCGAAAAATGTCAAGAGTAAAGTGCCATTTTCTGACATTAGATTTCGTTCTAAATGCTTAATCCCTATGTAGAAACGTTAGTTAAGCAAGAATATCGTATTTTTAAAAAAATCTAATGATAGGATTTTTAAGAAAATTGAAAAAACCGTAAAATGTCAAGAGTAAAGTGCCCTTATTTTAAACAATGTATCGTTCTAAATGCTTAATCCCTATGTAAAAAAGTTATTTTAGCAGGAATATGTTATTGAATAAAATGAGAAAAATTTATTTTAGCCGTAAATCGAAAATAATGGATCGAGCGAATCGGTCGATTGCGCCGAGACGCGCTATGATGCAACAGACGAGCGATTGGAACGCCCGAATATTTTCTAAGTGCCAACGTACCGATCAAGAGTAAAGTACCATTTTCCTACATTAGATTTCGTTCTAAATGCTTAATCCCTATGTAAAAACGTTAGTTAAGCAAGAATATCGTATTTTTAAAAAAATCTAATGATAGGATTTCCCAGAAAATTGAAAAAACCGAAAAATGTCAAGAGTAAAGTGCCATTTTCTGACATTAGATTTCGTTCTAAATGCTTAATCCCTATGTAGAAACGTTAGTTAAGCAAGAATATCGTATTTTTAAAAAAATCTAATGATAGGATTTTTCAGAAAATTGAAAAAACCGTAAAATGTCAAGAGTAAAGTGCCCTTATTTTAAACAATGTATCGTTCTAAATGCTTAATCCCTATGTAAAAAAGTTATTTTAGCAGGAATATGTTATTGAAAAAAATTAGAAAAATTTATTTTAGCCGTAAATCGAAAATAATGGATCGAGCGAATCGGTCGATTGCGCCGAGACGCGCTATGATGCAACAGACGAGCGATTGGAACGCCCGAATATTTTCAAAGTCCCAACGTACCGATCAAGAGTAAAGTACCATTTTCCTACATTAGATTTCGTTCTAAATGCTTAATCCCTATGTAAAAACGTTAGTTAAGCAAGAATATCGTATTTTTAAAAAAATCTAATGATAGGATTTCCCAGAAAATTGAAAAAACCGAAAAATGTCAAGAGTAAAGTGCCATTTTCTGACATTAGATTTCGTTCTAAATGCTTAATCCCTATGTAGAAACGTTAGTTAAGCAAGAATATCGTATTTTTAAAAAAATCTAATGATAGGATTTTTCAGAAAATTGAAAAAACCGTAAAATGTCAAGAGTAAAGTGCCCTTATTTTAAACAATGTATCGTTCTAAATGCTTAATCCCTATGTAAAAAAGTTATTTTAGCAGGAATATGTTATTGAAAAAAATTAGAAAAATTTATTTTAGCCGTAAATCGAAAATAATGGATCGAGCGAATCGGTCGATTGCGCCGAGACGCGCTATGATGCAACAGACGAGCGATTGGAACGCCCGAATATTTTCGAAGTGCCAACGTACCGATCAAGAGTAAAGTACCATTTTCCTACATTAGATTTCGTTCTAAATGCTTAATCCCTATGTAAAAACGTTAGTTAAGCAAGAATATCGTATTTTTAAAAAAATCTAATGATAGGATTTCCCAGAAAATTGAAAAAACCGAAAAATGTCAAGAGTAAAGTGCCATTTTCTGACATTAGATTTCGTTCTAAATGCTTAATCCCTATGTAGAAACGTTAGTTAAGCAAGAATATCGTATTTTTAAAAAGATCTAATGATAGGATTTTTCAGAAAATTGAAAAAACCGAAAAATGTCAAGAGTAAAGTGCCATTTTCTGACATTAGATTTCGTTCTAAATGCTTAATCCCTATGTAGAAACGTTAGTTAAGCAAGAATATCGTATTCTTAAAAAAATCTAATGATAGGATTTTTCAGAAAATTGAAAAAACCGTAAAATGTCAAGAGTAAAGTGCCCTTATTTTAAACAATGTATCGTTCTAAATGCTTAATCCCTATGTAAAAAAGTTATTTAAGCAAGAATATATTATTGAATAAAATGAGAAAAATTTATTTTAGCCGTAAATCGAAAATAATGGATCGAGCGAATCGGTCGATTGCGCCGAGACGCGCTATGATGCAACAGACGAGCGATTGGAACGCCCGAATATTTTCAAAGTCCCAACGTACCGATCAAGAGTAAAGTACCATTTTCCTACATTAGATTTCGTTCTAAATGCTTAATCCCTATGTAAAAACGTTAGTTAAGCAAGAATATCGTATTTTTAAAAAAATCTAATGATAGGATTTCCCAGAAAATTGAAAAAACCGTAAAATGTCAAGAGTAAAGTGCCATTTTCTGACATTAGATTTCGTTCTAAATGCTTAATCCCTATGTAGAAACGTTAGTTAAGCAAGAATATCGTATTTTTAAAAAAATCTAATGATAGGATTTTTCAGAAAATTGAAAAAACCGTAAAATGTCAAGAGTAAAGTGCCCTTATTTTAAACAATGTATCGTTCTAAATGCTTAATCCCTATGTAAAAAAGTTATTTTAGCAGGAATATGTTATTGAAAAAAATTAGAAAAATTTATTTTAGCCGTAAATCGAAAATAATGGGGACACCGGAGCTGTTCGAAGCGCCGAGCGCGCCGCGTACGCCCGAATATTTTCAAAGTCCCAACGTACCGATCAAGAGTAAAGTACCATTTTCCTACATTAGATTTCGTTCTAAATACTTAATCCCTATGTAAAAACGTTAGTTAAGCAAGAATATCGTATTTTTAAAAAAATCTAATGATAGGATTTTCCAGAAAATTGAAAAAACCGAAAAATGTCAAGAGTAAAGTGCCATTTTCTGACATTAGATTTCGTTCTAAATGCTTAATCCCTATGTAGAAACGTTAGTTAAGCAAGAATATCGTATTCTTAAAAAAATCTAATGATAGGATTTTTCAGAAAATTGAAAAAACCGTAAAATGTCAAGAGTAAAGTGCCCTTATTTTAAACAATGTATCGTTCTAAATGCTTAATCCCTATGTAAAAAAGTTATTTAAGCAAGAATATGTTATTGAATAAAATGAGAAAAATTTATTTTAGCCGTAAATCGAAAATAATGGATCGAGCGAATCGGTCGATTGCGCCGAGACGCGCTATGATGCAACAGACGAGCGATTGGAACGCCCGAATATTTTCAAAGTCCCAACGTACCGATCAAGAGTAAAGTACCATTTTCCTACATTAGATTTCGTTCTAAATGCTTAATCCCTATGTAAAAACGTTAGTTAAGCAAGAATATCGTATTTTTAAAAAAATCTAATGATAGGATTTTCCAGAAAATTGAAAAAACCGAAAAATGTCAAGAGTAAAGTGCCATTTTCTGACATTAGATTTCGTTCTAAATGCTTAATCCCTATGTAGAAACGTTAGTTAAGCAAGAATATCGTATTTTTAAAAAAATCTAATGATAGGATTTTTCAGAAAATTGAAAAAACCGTAAAATGTCAAGAGTAAAGTGCCCTTATTTTAAACAATGTATCGTTCTAAATGCTTAATCCCTATGTAAAAAAGTTATTTTAGCAGGAATATGTTATTGAATAAAATGAGAAAAATTTATTTTAGCCGTAAATCGAAAATAATGGATCGAGCGAATCGGTCGATTGCGCCGAGACGCGCTATGATCCCCCCCGTGTCCGCTACCTTGTCGTGGTGGGGGGGCTTCGTGCCCTAATGATCCTCAAGGCTGTGCCGGCGGGGATTTTATTCCCTGGCAGGTTCTACCTAGCCGGAGTGGCTTGAGGTGAGGGGCCAACTAAAGTCGGACACATACCGTAAACCTGTGGTCATGTTTTACAGGAACGGGGGTCTTGCCTTAACCGGCCGGACCGCGAGGATGACAACCTCTCTAAAAAATCCCTAGCCCCAAGCAGTGTTGCGCGGTGAAGAGGGCGTAGCTGGAGTAAGCGCCAGCTATGGTTGGTGGGTGCACCAATCGTTAGCGGACAACCCCGGGGTACCTGGCGACCCCCCGGGCGTATTAGCCTTCCCCGGGTATGGCGGCTCTACCCGGGGTGACCTCCTTTCCGACCACACTCGTGGGATGAATTATGGATTCTTCTTTTTCAAGTACAACCGGGGAGGGGGGAAACGAGCGTGAGGTGGAGGTGCGCGGGCCTATCGTGCGCCTCAAAAGATGTACAGAGCCGGTGTCGCGGAGGCATTCTGCAACACGCGGCGCAAAGAGGCCTGCGGAGGGCCTTGGCGACTGCGACGGGGGGGAGGAGTCGGACTTCTCCGTCTCCTCCCACCACTCGTCGCAGAGCGTCCCGGGCACCTCCACAAGGAAACGGGGCCGGCCACCGACGACCGGGCAATACGTTGGCCTCCAAGAGGCCAAACGGAGACAGGCTGAGGCTGAGAAAAGCCTCATAGCGGACATCTTCGACCCGGTTGCCCCGGGACCGAGGCCCGCGAGTTCGAGCGACCCACTCCCTGATGAGGTGGAGGTCGCTGCGGATTTCCGGGGCCGCCCGACGCGGGACGTTGCGGCCGCGGTAATGGAGTGCCTGGGCGATGTGGCCAGGATATCCAGTGCCGCGACGGGACTGAAGGCCAGCGCGGTGCGGTCCCTCCGGACGGCGGCCCTGAACAGCCGGGTGGGCGTAGCGGAGCTGGCAGTTCGGTCGGCTCCCAGCGCCACCCGGCTCTTAGAGGCCGAAAATGCCTCATTGAGGGAGCAGTTGGCGGAGTTACGGGCGGAGGTCGCCCGACTCCGTCAAGCGGTGGAGGCGGGGCCGGCTGTTGCCGGGATGGCTCCGCCGCTGCCCCCTGATGGGGGCAAGGGGTTGCTGCCGGTTATCGGCGCTCGGGGGCCCCAGTCACCTGGACGAGGAGGGTCCTCGCCCCCACCCGCGGCTGTGCCAGCCGACTTGCTGGCACAGATCGGCTCCCTTATCGATGCCAAATTGGCATCGTTCAGAAGGGAGCTGGTCCCGCGGGTGCGAGGCCCGCGATCGGCGGCACCCGTGCCGCCAGCCCCACCCCTGCCGATGGACAGGAGGGGGGGAAAGAAAAAGGGTGGCAGTGGGGGAGAGACTGTGGTCGCTAAGGCGACACAAATGCAGCCCGCCCCCACTGTTGCGCCGCCCTCCACCACACCTCCAACTGAGGCGTGGTCAAAGGTAGTTGGCCGGAAGGCCAAAAGGGCGGCTGCCGCAGATAAACCTGCGGCAGCTGCCAAGGCTGCTTTGACCCAGAGGGCGGCGAGGCGGGTGGCACCGGCTGCTCCCAAAAGGGCTCCCCTGCCGCCACGTCCGCCCCGCACGGCTGCCGTTACTCTAACGGTACCGGCCGGCGGGGCGATGAGTTACGCCGAGGCGATGGCCACTGCCAGGTCCAAAATAGACCTGGCAGAACTTGGCATCGCCTCGCTGAAGCCCAGGAGAGCGGTGACGGGGGCAATAATTTTGGAGGTCCCCGGAGCCGATGGAGCAGCCAAGGCCACTGCCCTGGCCTCTAAGATGGCTGACGCGCTGGCAGGGACCGGCGTGAAGGTCGCGCGCCCAATCAAAAAGGCCGACCTTAGGGTGCGCGGCCTGGTCGACTCGACCACGCCGGTGGAGGTCGCCGCAGCTGTCGCCCGTGTGGGAGGGTGCGACCGGGGGGATGTGAAGACCGGCGAAATCCGGTCTTCCCCCTCTGGTTTGGGCACCCTCTGGGTCCAGTGCCCTGCCGCGGCCGCACGTAAAGTCGCGGTCGCCGGCAAACTGACGGTGGGCTGGACCCAGGCGACGGTGGAGGCCCTCAGCGCCCGGCCCTTGCAGTGCTACCGCTGCTTTGGCTTAGGCCACACGAGGCAGCGGTGCACTGCGGCCGAGGATCGGTCCGGCTGCTGTTTCGGGTGCGGCAGTCAGGACCATAAGGTGGCTGGCTGCACAGAAAAGCCAAAGTGCCCGCTTTGCGCGGGTGCTGGCAAGCCGGCCGGCCACCGCCTCGGCAGCCGGGCGTGCCCTGCCAGCGCGAGACGCGGCAGAGGAAGCAGGGGGAGGAGAACCACGACGGCCAAGGCGGCAGCCGCCGTGGCAGCTCCTAAAACAAAGGATCCGGCACCCAAGGATGCCACCGTCGCGCCCGCGGGGGCGGTTGGGGCTGATAAAACCCCAGACGCCACCGCTCCCGCGGCAGCGATGGAGATTGAGGCGCCGGAGTAATGGGGCCTACTGGCCCTATTATTCAGGCCAACCTGAACCGCTCGGTCAGGGCACAAGACCTTTTTGTGCAATTCCTGGCCGAGCGGGGTGCCGGGTTGGCCGTAGCGGCGGAGCCGTACCGGGTCCCCGACCATCCACATTGGATGGGGGACTTGGACGGCTCCGTCGTTATAATATGGGCAGGCCGGCCGGGGTCCCCGGCGTGCTCCGTTATCGAGCGCGGCCGGGGATACCTGGCCGTTGACTGGGGCGGCACCGTGGTTGTGGCGATCTACGCACCTCCGAGGTGGTCCCTCGTGGAGTATGAACAGTATCTGGACGTGGTGGGGAGATGCGTCTCTCGCTGCCAGCCGCGTCCGGTGCTGGTCCTGGGGGACTTCAACGCCAAGTCTTCAGCTTGGGGTTCCCCCAGGACGGACCCGAGGGGCCGGGAGGTGCTTGATTGGGCGGCGGGACTCGGACTCTGTCTTCTAAACACGGGCTCGGTCCATACGTGCGTGCGGTATAACGGGGGGTCCATCGTTGACCTGTCATGGGCAACGCCCCCGGCCGTGCGCCGTATTACGGGGTGGAGGGTGGCGGAGGAGGTCGAGACGCTGTCCGACCACAGATACATTGTTCTCGGCCTCTCCGCCGCCCCATCGACGCCCCGACGTCGCCCCGCTGATGAGGGATCGCCTCAGCCACGGTGGGCGCTGAAGCGCCTCGACCAGGACGCTCTGATGGCGGCAGCCCACGTCGTGGCCTGGCCGGCAACACCGGCCGGGCCAGTCGACGGGACAAGGGAGGCCCATTGGTTCCGGGGCGCAATGACGTCGATTTGCGACGTCGCCATGCCCCGGGCCAGGGTCTTCCCGAGGAAGGCGGTGTACTGGTGGTCGCGCGCGATAGCGGATTTACGCACAGAGTGCATCCGCGCGCGACGCCAGTACGCCCGCGCCCGTCGACGACGACGTTCCGACGTGGAGCTGGCTATCCGGCTGTATGGGCGATACAGGGAGAAGGTGGTCGCCCTGCAGCTGGCCATCAGGCAGGCGAAGAGCCAGGCCTGGCGCGACTTTCTCGGGTCTCTGAACCGAGATCCGTGGGGGCGCCCATACAAAATGGCGATGGGACGTTTACGTCCCTGGGCGCCCCCTCTGACGGAAAGCCTGGATCCGGGGATGCTCGGACGGGTCGTGGACGCGCTATTCCCCGTCAGCGGGGAGGCGTCCCGGCCCGTCCCTCAGCTAGAGGGACATGAGTGGTCCCCGGATCTGGAGGTCGCGCCGGAGGAAATGGCCGGGGTAGTCAAATGGCTTCGGGGCAAGAATACTGCCCCGGGGCCGGACGGTATCCCCGGCCGGGTCTGGTTGCTTGCCATGAGCGTCCTGGGCGGGAGGCTCAGAAGCCTCTTCTCCGGGTTCCTGAGGTCCGGGGTGTTCCCGGACCTCTGGAGGAGAAGTCGGATGGTCCTCTTAAAGAAGGATGGGAGGCCTGCGGATTCTCCCTCCGCGTACCGGCCCATTTGCCTCCTGGACGAGGTGGGCAAGATCTTTGAAAAGATCAT
Organism: Megalopta genalis; assembly: GCF_051020955.1. Classification (NCBI taxonomy): domain Eukaryota; kingdom Metazoa; phylum Arthropoda; class Insecta; order Hymenoptera; family Halictidae; genus Megalopta; species Megalopta genalis. Next base: position 239,692 of record NW_027476364.1, read on the forward strand.
TGCTGCCCGCCTCGCCAGGCACCTGTCCCGCGTTGGCCCCGATCTGGCGGACTGCCAGTTCGGCTTTCGGGAGGGGCGATCGACGGTCGACGCAATCGACCGTCTAAAGTCCCTCTCGGACAATGCCGTGGCACGGGGCGGGGTGTGTTTGGCGGTGTCGATCGACATCGTCAATGCATTTAACACCCTGCCCTGGTCCGCCATTAGGGAGGCCCTGGTTGAACACCAGGTGCCTCCCTATCTGAGGCGGGTGATCGGGGCCTACCTGCGGGACAGGTGGGTGGAATACCCGGGCCGGTACGGGACGATACGGAGGGAAGTGGACTGCGGGGTCCCACAGGGGTCCGTGTTAGGACCACTCCTGTGGGACCTGGGATATAACGCAGTCCTGAGGGCCTCCCTGCCCGACGGTGCCACTGTCGTCTGCTATGCGGACGACACGTTAGTGGTCACCGTCGGGGACACCTTCGAGAGGACCATCCGACGAGCGGAGGTTGCGGTGGCAGCCGTCGTCGCGAAGATCCACGATCTGGGGCTGAAGATGGCCCCGGAGAAGGCCGAGGCCGTCTGGTTTGGACGGCCTCGGTCGCGGCCACCGGCCGGATCGTGGATCTGGGTTGGAGGAGCCTGCGTCGAGGTGAAGTCCGAGATCAAGTATCTCGGACTGATCCTCGACAGCCACTGGAGATTCGGGGCGCATTTCGGCCGCCTCGTCCCCCGAGTTGAGAGGGCGGCGGCCTCGCTCGGCCGCCTGTTGCCCAATCTCGGGGGACCGGATAACATGGTGCGTCGCCTATACCTGGGCGTGGTGCGGTCCATGGCCTTGTACGGCGCCCCGATCTGGGGGCCGTCCGCGAGGGCAAGCCGGCGCATCACTTTGTTGTTGCGCCGGCTTCAGAGGCAAATGGCCCTTCGCCTCATACGGGGTTACCGCACCGCGTCTACCGTGGCGGCGCTTGCTCTGGCGGGAGAAATTCCCTTCGAGCTGCAGGCGGCGATGCGCGCCTATGTCTATAGGCGCATATGCATCGCTGGCCGGGCTCGGGGGGACCCGCCGGAGCGGGAGGCGGTCGACGGCTTCGAACTCCAGGCCCGGGGACTAGCGCTCGCCAGATGGCATGCGGAGCTTTGTTCCCATGCCGGCGAGCGCGTCCCTGGGGCTCTCCTGCCACACTTCACCTCGTGGCGGGAGAGGCGGTTTGGCAGGCTCACCTACCGTGCGACGCAGGTGTTCACCGGGCATGGCTGCTTCGGTGTGTACCTGTGTCGCATCGGTCGGGAAGCGACGACGGTCTGCCACCACTGTGGCGCGGAGGAGGACTCGGCGCAGCATACACTGGAGGTATGCCCCGCCTTTTCAGTGCTGCGCCGAGTCCTAAGACGGGAAGTTGGTCGCGACCTCGCTCTCTCCAGCTTAGTTGGGGCCATGCTGGAGAGCCCAAGAAAATGGGCGGCAGCCATCGCCTTCTGCGAAGAGGTGATGCTGCAGAAGGAGGCTGCCGAGCGGGGTCGCCGTGAGCGGGGGGTGCGGCGTGTGCGCCCACGCCTAGAGCCCCCCTCCCCGAGCAGATGAGAATAGGCGGGCGGCGGGTGTACCAGATTACTGGTTTAATTGCCCGCCGCCCGCCAACCCCCCCCCCCCAACTGAAGCTGTCCTCCCCAAAGTGGGAGTGACGAGGCGGTGTGGGGTGCGGTCCCCCGCACCGCCGAAGCAAGATGATTCATGGGGGGAGTATAAATCTCCCCCCGGGACGCGGCCGGCCATCGCCATTCCATCCTGGTGGCCGGCCAGGCGAGGGGGAGCCGCGGTTGTGTTCTGTAAGAGTTCCCGTGGCTCCCCCGCTACTCGCCAGCGCCCTAGGCCGCCGTGGGGGTTTTAGCGGGTCAAAACCCGCACTACCCCCGCCCCGCCCCTCGGGCGGGACGGGGGTGTCTGACCAGCAGATTTCCCCCACGTTAAACAAAAAAAAAAAAAAAAAAAAAAAAAAAAAAAAAAAAAAAAAAAGACGCGCTATGATGCAACAGACGAGCGATTGGAACGCCCGAATATTTTCTAAGTGCCAACGTACCGATCAAGAGTAAAGTACCATTTTCCTACATTAGATTTCGTTCTAAATGCTTAATCCCTATGTAAAAACGTTAGTTAAGCAAGAATATCGTATTTTTAAAAAAATCTAATGATAGGATTTCCCAGAAAATTGAAAAAACCGAAAAATGTCAAGAGTAAAGTGCCATTTTCTGACATTAGATTTCGTTCTAAATGCTTAATCCCTATGTAGAAACGTTAGTTAAGCAAGAATATCGTATTTTTAAAAAAATCTAATGATAGGATTTTTCAGAAAATTGAAAAAACCGTAAAATGTCAAGAGTAAAGTGCCCTTATTTTAAACAATGTATCGTTCTAAATGCTTAATCCCTATGTAAAAAAGTTATTTTAGCAGGAATATGTTATTGAAAAAAATTAGAAAAATTTATTTTAGCCGTAAATCGAAAATAATGGATCGAGCGAATCGGTCGATTGCGCCGAGACGCGCTATGATGCAACAGACGAGCGATTGGAACGCCCGAATATTTTCAAAGTCCCAACGTACCGATCAAGAGTAAAGTACCATTTTCCTACATTAGATTTCGTTCTAAATGCTTAATCCCTATGTAAAAACGTTAGTTAAGCAAGAATATCGTATTTTTAAAAAAATCTAATGATAGGATTTCCCAGAAAATTGAAAAAACCGAAAAATGTCAAGAGTAAAGTGCCATTTTCTGACATTAGATTTCGTTCTAAATGCTTAATCCCTATGTAGAAACGTTAGTTAAGCAAGAATATCGTATTTTTAAAAAAATCTAATGATAGGATTTTTCAGAAAATTGAAAAAACCGTAAAATGTCAAGAGTAAAGTGCCCTTATTTTAAACAATGTATCGTTCTAAATGCTTAATCCCTATGTAAAAAAGTTATTTTAGCAGGAATATGTTATTGAAAAAAATTAGAAAAATTTATTTTAGCCGTAAATCGAAAATAATGGGGACACCGGAGCTGTTCGAAGCGCCGAGCGCGCCGCGTACGCCCGAATATTTTCAAAGTCCCAACGTACCGATCAAGAGTAAAGTACCATTTTCCTACATTAGATTTCGTTCTAAATACTTAATCCCTATGTAAAAACGTTAGTTAAGCAAGAATATCGTATTTTTAAAAAAATCTAATGATAGGATTTTCCAGAAAATTGAAAAAACCGAAAAATGTCAAGAGTAAAGTGCCATTTTCTGACATTAGATTTCGTTCTAAATGCTTAATCCCTATGTAGAAACGTTAGTTAAGCAAGAATATCGTATTTTTAAAAAAATCTAATGATAGGATTTTTCAGAAAATTGAAAAAACCGTAAAATGTCAAGAGTAAAGTGCCCTTATTTTAAACAATGTATCGTTCTAAATGCTTAATCCCTATGTAAAAAAGTTATTTTAGCAGGAATATGTTATTGAATAAAATGAGAAAAATTTATTTTAGCCGTAAATCGAAAATAATGGATCGAGCGAATCGGTCGATTGCGCCGAGACGCGCTATGATGCAACAGACGAGCGATTGGAACGCCCGAATATTTTCTAAGTGCCAACGTACCGATCAAGAGTAAAGTACCATTTTCCTACATTAGATTTCGTTCTAAATGCTTAATCCCTATGTAAAAACGTTAGTTAAGCAAGAATATCGTATTTTTAAAAAAATCTAATGATAGGATTTCCCAGAAAATTGAAAAAACCGAAAAATGTCAAGAGTAAAGTGCCATTTTCTGACATTAGATTTCGTTCTAAATGCTTAATCCCTATGTAGAAACGTTAGTTAAGCAAGAATATCGTATTTTTAAAAAAATCTAATGATAGGATTTTTCAGAAAATTGAAAAAACCGTAAAATGTCAAGAGTAAAGTGCCCTTATTTTAAACAATGTATCGTTCTAAATGCTTAATCCCTATGTAAAAAAGTTATTTTAGCAGGAATATGTTATTGAAAAAAATTAGAAAAATTTATTTTAGCCGTAAATCGAAAATAATGGATCGAGCGAATCGGTCGATTGCGCCGAGACGCGCTATGATGCAACAGACGAGCGATTGGAACGCCCGAATATTTTCAAAGTCCCAACGTACCGATCAAGAGTAAAGTACCATTTTCCTACATTAGATTTCGTTCTAAATGCTTAATCCCTATGTAAAAACGTTAGTTAAGCAAGAATATCGTATTTTTAAAAAAATCTAATGATAGGATTTCCCAGAAAATTGAAAAAACCGAAAAATGTCAAGAGTAAAGTGCCATTTTCTGACATTAGATTTCGTTCTAAATGCTTAATCCCTATGTAGAAACGTTAGTTAAGCAAGAATATCGTATTTTTAAAAAAATCTAATGATAGGATTTTTCAGAAAATTGAAAAAACCGTAAAATGTCAAGAGTAAAGTGCCCTTATTTTAAACAATGTATCGTTCTAAATGCTTAATCCCTATGTAAAAAAGTTATTTTAGCAGGAATATGTTATTGAATAAAATGAGAAAAATTTATTTTAGCCGTAAATCGAAAATAATGGATCGAGCGAATCGGTCGATTGCGCCGAGACGCGCTATGATGCAACAGACGAGCGATTGGAACGCCCGAATATTTTCTAAGTGCCAACGTACCGATCAAGAGTAAAGTACCATTTTCCTACATTAGATTTCGTTCTAAATGCTTAATCCCTATGTAAAAACGTTAGTTAAGCAAGAATATCGTATTTTTAAAAAAATCTAATGATAGGATTTCCCAGAAAATTGAAAAAACCGAAAAATGTCAAGAGTAAAGTGCCATTTTCTGACATTAGATTTCGTTCTAAATGCTTAATCCCTATGTAGAAACGTTAGTTAAGCAAGAATATCGTATTTTTAAAAAAATCTAATGATAGGATTTTTCAGAAAATTGAAAAAACCGAAAAATGTCAAGAGTAAAGTGCCATTTTCTGACATTAGATTTCGTTCTAAATGCTTAATCCCTATGTAGAAACGTTAGTTAAGCAAGAATATCGTATTCTTAAAAAAATCTAATGATAGGATTTTTCAGAAAATTGAAAAAACCGTAAAATGTCAAGAGTAAAGTGCCCTTATTTTAAACAATGTATCGTTCTAAATGCTTAATCCCTATGTAAAAAAGTTATTTAAGCAAGAATATGTTATTGAATAAAATGAGAAAAATTTATTTTAGCCGTAAATCGAAAATAATGGATCGAGCGAATCGGTCGATTGCGCCGAGACGCGCTATGATGCAACAGACGAGCGATTGGAACGCCCGAATATTTTCAAAGTCCCAACGTACCGATCAAGAGTAAAGTACCATTTTCCTACATTAGATTTCGTTCTAAATGCTTAATCCCTATGTAAAAACGTTAGTTAAGCAAGAATATCGTATTTTTAAAAAAATCTAATGATAGGATTTTCCAGAAAATTGAAAAAACCGAAAAATGTCAAGAGTAAAGTGCCATTTTCTGACATTAGATTTCGTTCTAAATGCTTAATCCCTATGTAGAAACGTTAGTTAAGCAAGAATATCGTATTTTTAAAAAAATCTAATGATAGGATTTTTCAGAAAATTGAAAAAACCGTAAAATGTCAAGAGTAAAGTGCCCTTATTTTAAACAATGTATCGTTCTAAATGCTTAATCCCTATGTAAAAAAGTTATTTTAGCAGGAATATGTTATTGAATAAAATGAGAAAAATTTATTTTAGCCGTAAATCGAAAATAATGGATCGAGCGAATCGGTCGATTGCGCCGAGACGCGCTATGATGCAACAGACGAGCGATTGGAACGCCCGAATATTTTCTAAGTGCCAACGTACCGATCAAGAGTAAAGTACCATTTTCCTACATTAGATTTCGTTCTAAATGCTTAATCCCTATGTAAAAACGTTAGTTAAGCAAGAATATCGTATTTTTAAAAAAATCTAATGATAGGATTTCCCAGAAAATTGAAAAAACCGAAAAATGTCAAGAGTAAAGTGCCATTTTCTGACATTAGATTTCGTTCTAAATGCTTAATCCCTATGTAGAAACGTTAGTTAAGCAAGAATATCGTATTTTTAAAAAAATCTAATGATAGGATTTTTCAGAAAATTGAAAAAACCGTAAAATGTCAAGAGTAAAGTGCCCTTATTTTAAACAATGTATCGTTCTAAATGCTTAATCCCTATGTAAAAAAGTTATTTTAGCAGGAATATGTTATTGAAAAAAATTAGAAAAATTTATTTTAGCCGTAAATCGAAAATAATGGGGACACCGGAGCTGTTCGAAGCGCCGAGCGCGCCGCGTACGCCCGAATATTTTCAAAGTCCCAACGTACCGATCAAGAGTAAAGTACCATTTTCCTACATTAGATTTCGTTCTAAATACTTAATCCCTATGTAAAAACGTTAGTTAAGCAAGAATATCGTATTTTTAAAAAAATCTAATGATAGGATTTTCCAGAAAATTGAAAAAACCGAAAAATGTCAAGAGTAAAGTGCCATTTTCTGACATTAGATTTCGTTCTAAATGCTTAATCCCTATGTAGAAACGTTAGTTAAGCAAGAATATCGTATTTTTAAAAAAATCTAATGATAGGATTTTTCAGAAAATTGAAAAAACCGTAAAATGTCAAGAGTAAAGTGCCCTTATTTTAAACAATGTATCGTTCTAAATGCTTAATCCCTATGTAAAAAAGTTATTTTAGCAGGAATATGTTATTGAATAAAATGAGAAAAATTTATTTTAGCCGTAAATCGAAAATAATGGATCGAGCGAATCGGTCGATTGCGCCGAGACGCGCTATGATGCAACAGACGAGCGATTGGAACGCCCGAATATTTTCTAAGTGCCAACGTACCGATCAAGAGTAAAGTACCATTTTCCTACATTAGATTTCGTTCTAAATGCTTAATCCCTATGTAAAAACGTTAGTTAAGCAAGAATATCGTATTTTTAAAAAAATCTAATGATAGGATTTCCCAGAAAATTGAAAAAACCGAAAAATGTCAAGAGTAAAGTGCCATTTTCTGACATTAGATTTCGTTCTAAATGCTTAATCCCTATGTAGAAACGTTAGTTAAGCAAGAATATCGTATTTTTAAAAAAATCTAATGATAGGATTTTTCAGAAAATTGAAAAAACCGTAAAATGTCAAGAGTAAAGTGCCCTTATTTTAAACAATGTATCGTTCTAAATGCTTAATCCCTATGTAAAAAAGTTATTTTAGCAGGAATATGTTATTGAAAAAAATTAGAAAAATTTATTTTAGCCGTAAATCGAAAATAATGGATCGAGCGAATCGGTCGATTGCGCCGAGACGCGCTATGATGCAACAGACGAGCGATTGGAACGCCCGAATATTTTCAAAGTCCCAACGTACCGATCAAGAGTAAAGTACCATTTTCCTACATTAGATTTCGTTCTAAATGCTTAATCCCTATGTAAAAACGTTAGTTAAGCAAGAATATCGTATTTTTAAAAAAATCTAATGATAGGATTTCCCAGAAAATTGAAAAAACCGAAAAATGTCAAGAGTAAAGTGCCATTTTCTGACATTAGATTTCGTTCTAAATGCTTAATCCCTATGTAGAAACGTTAGTTAAGCAAGAATATCGTATTTTTAAAAAAATCTAATGATAGGATTTTTCAGAAAATTGAAAAAACCGTAAAATGTCAAGAGTAAAGTGCCCTTATTTTAAACAATGTATCGTTCTAAATGCTTAATCCCTATGTAAAAAAGTTATTTTAGCAGGAATATGTTATTGAAAAAAATTAGAAAAATTTATTTTAGCCGTAAATCGAAAATAATGGATCGAGCGAATCGGTCGATTGCGCCGAGACGCGCTATGATGCAACAGACGAGCGATTGGAACGCCCGAATATTTTCTAAGTGCCAACGTACCGATCAAGAGTAAAGTACCATTTTCCTACATTAGATTTCGTTCTAAATGCTTAATCCCTATGTAAAAACGTTAGTTAAGCAAGAATATCGTATTTTTAAAAAAATCTAATGATAGGATTTCCCAGAAAATTGAAAAAACCGAAAAATGTCAAGAGTAAAGTGCCATTTTCTGACATTAGATTTCGTTCTAAATGCTTAATCCCTATGTAGAAACGTTAGTTAAGCAAGAATATCGTATTTTTAAAAAGATCTAATGATAGGATTTTTCAGAAAATTGAAAAAACCGAAAAATGTCAAGAGTAAAGTGCCATTTTCTGACATTAGATTTCGTTCTAAATGCTTAATCCCTATGTAGAAACGTTAGTTAAGCAAGAATATCGTATTCTTAAAAAAATCTAATGATAGGATTTTTCAGAAAATTGAAAAAACCGTAAAATGTCAAGAGTAAAGTGCCCTTATTTTAAACAATGTATCGTTCTAAATGCTTAATCCCTATGTAAAAAAGTTATCTAAGCAAGAATATGTTATTGAATAAAATGAGAAAAATTTATTTTAGCCGTAAATCGAAAATAATGGATCGAGCGAATCGGTCGATTGCGCCGAGACGCGCTATGATGCAACAGACGAGCGATTGGAACGCCCGAATATTTTCAAAGTCCCAACGTACCGATCAAGAGTAAAGTACCATTTTCCTACATTAGATTTCGTTCTAAATGCTTAATCCCTATGTAAAAACGTTAGTTAAGCAAGAATATCGTATTTTTAAAAAAATCTAATGATAGGATTTCCCAGAAAATTGAAAAAACCGTAAAATGTCAAGAGTAAAGTGCCATTTTCTGACATTAGATTTCGTTCTAAATGCTTAATCCCTATGTAGAAACGTTAGTTAAGCAAGAATATCGTATTTTTAAAAAAATCTAATGATAGGATTTTTCAGAAAATTGAAAAAACCGTAAAATGTCAAGAGTAAAGTGCCCTTATTTTAAACAATGTATCGTTCTAAATGCTTAATCCCTATGTAAAAAAGTTATTTTAGCAGGAATATGTTATTGAAAAAAATTAGAAAAATTTATTTTAGCCGTAAATCGAAAATAATGGGGACACCGGAGCTGTTCGAAGCGCCGAGCGCGCCGCGTACGCCCGAATATTTTCAAAGTCCCAACGTACCGATCAAGAGTAAAGTACCATTTTCCTACATTAGATTTCGTTCTAAATACTTAATCCCTATGTAAAAACGTTAGTTAAGCAAGAATATCGTATTTTTAAAAAAATCTAATGATAGGATTTTCCAGAAAATTGAAAAAACCGAAAAATGTCAAGAGTAAAGTGCCATTTTCTGACATTAGATTTCGTTCTAAATGCTTAATCCCTATGTAGAAACGTTAGTTAAGCAAGAATATCGTATTCTTAAAAAAATCTAATGATAGGATTTTTCAGAAAATTGAAAAAACCGTAAAATGTCAAGAGTAAAGTGCCCTTATTTTAAACAATGTATCGTTCTAAATGCTTAATCCCTATGTAAAAAAGTTATTTAAGCAAGAATATGTTATTGAATAAAATGAGAAAAATTTATTTTAGCCGTAAATCGAAAATAATGGATCGAGCGAATCGGTCGATTGCGCCGAGACGCGCTATGATGCAACAGACGAGCGATTGGAACGCCCGAATATTTTCAAAGTCCCAACGTACCGATCAAGAGTAAAGTACCATTTTCCTACATTAGATTTCGTTCTAAATGCTTAATCCCTATGTAAAAACGTTAGTTAAGCAAGAATATCGTATTTTTAAAAAAATCTAATGATAGGATTTTCCAGAAAATTGAAAAAACCGAAAAATGTCAAGAGTAAAGTGCCATTTTCTGACATTAGATTTCGTTCTAAATGCTTAATCCCTATGTAGAAACGTTAGTTAAGCAAGAATATCGTATTTTTAAAAAAATCTAATGATAGGATTTTTCAGAAAATTGAAAAAACCGTAAAATGTCAAGAGTAAAGTGCCCTTATTTTAAACAATGTATCGTTCTAAATGCTTAATCCCTATGTAAAAAAGTTATTTTAGCAGGAATATGTTATTGAATAAAATGAGAAAAATTTATTTTAGCCGTAAATCGAAAATAATGGATCGAGCGAATCGGTCGATTGCGCCGAGACGCGCTATGATGCAACAGACGAGCGATTGGAACGCCCGAATATTTTCTAAGTGCCAACGTACCGATCAAGAGTAAAGTACCATTTTCCTACATTAGATTTCGTTCTAAATGCTTAATCCCTATGTAAAAACGTTAGTTAAGCAAGAATATCGTATTTTTAAAAAAATCTAATGATAGGATTTCCCAGAAAATTGAAAAAACCGAAAAATGTCAAGAGTAAAGTGCCATTTTCTGACATTAGATTTCGTTCTAAATGCTTAATCCCTATGTAGAAACGTTAGTTAAGCAAGAATATCGTATTTTTAAAAAAATCTAATGATAGGATTTTTCAGAAAATTGAAAAAACCGTAAAATGTCAAGAGTAAAGTGCCCTTATTTTAAACAATGTATCGTTCTAAATGCTTAATCCCTATGTAAAAAAGTTATTTTAGCAGGAATATGTTATTGAAAAAAATTAGAAAAATTTATTTTAGCCGTAAATCGAAAATAATGGATCGAGCGAATCGGTCGATTGCGCCGAGACGCGCTATGATGCAACAGACGAGCGATTGGAACGCCCGAATATTTTCAAAGTCCCAACGTACCGATCAAGAGTAAAGTACCATTTTCCTACATTAGATTTCGTTCTAAATGCTTAATCCCTATGTAAAAACGTTAGTTAAGCAAGAATATCGTATTTTTAAAAAAATCTAATGATAGGATTTCCCAGAAAATTGAAAAAACCGAAAAATGTCAAGAGTAAAGTGCCATTTTCTGACATTAGATTTCGTTCTAAATGCTTAATCCCTATGTAGAAACGTTAGTTAAGCAAGAATATCGTATTTTTAAAAAAATCTAATGATAGGATTTTTCAGAAAATTGAAAAAACCGTAAAATGTCAAGAGTAAAGTGCCCTTATTTTAAACAATGTATCGTTCTAAATGCTTAATCCCTATGTAAAAAAGTTATTTTAGCAGGAATATGTTATTGAAAAAAATTAGAAAAATTTATTTTAGCCGTAAATCGAAAATAATGGGGACACCGGAGCTGTTCGAAGCGCCGAGCGCGCCGCGTACGCCCGAATATTTTCAAAGTCCCAACGTACCGATCAAGAGTAAAGTACCATTTTCCTACATTAGATTTCGTTCTAAATACTTAATCCCTATGTAAAAACGTTAGTTAAGCAAGAATATCGTATTTTTAAAAAAATCTAATGATAGGATTTTCCAGAAAATTGAAAAAACCGAAAAATGTCAAGAGTAAAGTGCCATTTTCTGACATTAGATTTCGTTCTAAATGCTTAATCCCTATGTAGAAACGTTAGTTAAGCAAGAATATCGTATTTTTAAAAAAATCTAATGATAGGATTTTTCAGAAAATTGAAAAAACCGTAAAATGTCAAGAGTAAAGTGCCCTTATTTTAAACAATGTATCGTTCTAAATGCTTAATCCCTATGTAAAAAAGTTATTTTAGCAGGAATATGTTATTGAATAAAATGAGAAAAATTTATTTTAGCCGTAAATCGAAAATAATGGATCGAGCGAATCGGTCGATTGCGCCGAGACGCGCTATGATGCAACAGACGAGCGATTGGAACGCCCGAATATTTTCTAAGTGCCAACGTACCGATCAAGAGTAAAGTACCATTTTCCTACATTAGATTTCGTTCTAAATGCTTAATCCCTATGTAAAAACGTTAGTTAAGCAAGAATATCGTATTTTTAAAAAAATCTAATGATAGGATTTCCCAGAAAATTGAAAAAACCGAAAAATGTCAAGAGTAAAGTGCCATTTTCTGACATTAGATTTCGTTCTAAATGCTTAATCCCTATGTAGAAACGTTAGTTAAGCAAGAATATCGTATTTTTAAAAAAATCTAATGATAGGATTTTTCAGAAAATTGAAAAAACCGTAAAATGTCAAGAGTAAAGTGCCCTTATTTTAAACAATGTATCGTTCTAAATGCTTAATCCCTATGTAAAAAAGTTATTTTAGCAGGAATATGTTATTGAAAAAAATTAGAAAAATTTATTTTAGCCGTAAATCGAAAATAATGGATCGAGCGAATCGGTCGATTGCGCCGAGACGCGCTATGATGCAACAGACGAGCGATTGGAACGCCCGAATATTTTCAAAGTCCCAACGTACCGATCAAGAGTAAAGTACCATTTTCCTACATTAGATTTCGTTCTAAATGCTTAATCCCTATGTAAAAACGTTAGTTAAGCAAGAATATCGTATTTTTAAAAAAATCTAATGATAGGATTTCCCAGAAAATTGAAAAAACCGAAAAATGTCAAGAGTAAAGTGCCATTTTCTGACATTAGATTTCGTTCTAAATGCTTAATCCCTATGTAGAAACGTTAGTTAAGCAAGAATATCGTATTTTTAAAAAAATCTAATGATAGGATTTTTCAGAAAATTGAAAAAACCGTAAAATGTCAAGAGTAAAGTGCCCTTATTTTAAACAATGTATCGTTCTAAATGCTTAATCCCTATGTAAAAAAGTTATTTTAGCAGGAATATGTTATTGAAAAAAATTAGAAAAATTTATTTTAGCCGTAAATCGAAAATAATGGATCGAGCGAATCGGTCGATTGCGCCGAGACGCGCTATGATGCAACAGACGAGCGATTGGAACGCCCGAATATTTTCTAAGTGCCAACGTACCGATCAAGAGTAAAGTACCATTTTCCTACATTAGATTTCGTTCTAAATGCTTAATCCCTATGTAAAAACGTTAGTTAAGCAAGAATATCGTATTTTTAAAAAAATCTAATGATAGGATTTCCCAGAAAATTGAAAAAACCGAAAAATGTCAAGAGTAAAGTGCCATTTTCTGACATTAGATTTCGTTCTAAATGCTTAATCCCTATGTAGAAACGTTAGTTAAGCAAGAATATCGTATTTTTAAAAAAATCTAATGATAGGATTTTTCAGAAAATTGAAAAAACCGAAAAATGTCAAGAGTAAAGTGCCATTTTCTGACATTAGATTTCGTTCTAAATGCTTAATCCCTATGTAGAAACGTTAGTTAAGCAAGAATATCGTATTCTTAAAAAAATCTAATGATAGGATTTTTCAGAAAATTGAAAAAACCGTAAAATGTCAAGAGTAAAGTGCCCTTATTTTAAACAATGTATCGTTCTAAATGCTTAATCCCTATGTAAAAAAGTTATTTAAGCAAGAATATGTTATTGAATAAAATGAGAAAAATTTATTTTAGCCGTAAATCGAAAATAATGGATCGAGCGAATCGGTCGATTGCGCCGAGACGCGCTATGATGCAACAGACGAGCGATTGGAACGCCCGAATATTTTCAAAGTCCCAACGTACCGATCAAGAGTAAAGTACCATTTTCCTACATTAGATTTCGTTCTAAATGCTTAATCCCTATGTAAAAACGTTAGTTAAGCAAGAATATCGTATTTTTAAAAAAATCTAATGATAGGATTTCCCAGAAAATTGAAAAAACCGTAAAATGTCAAGAGTAAAGTGCCATTTTCTGACATTAGATTTCGTTCTAAATGCTTAATCCCTATGTAGAAACGTTAGTTAAGCAAGAATATCGTATTTTTAAAAAAATCTAATGATAGGATTTTTCAGAAAATTGAAAAAACCGTAAAATGTCAAGAGTAAAGTGCCCTTATTTTAAACAATGTATCGTTCTAAATGCTTAATCCCTATGTAAAAAAGTTATTTTAGCAGGAATATGTTATTGAAAAAAATTAGAAAAATTTATTTTAGCCGTAAATCGAAAATAATGGGGACACCGGAGCTGTTCGAAGCGCCGAGCGCGCCGCGTACGCCCGAATATTTTCAAAGTCCCAACGTACCGATCAAGAGTAAAGTACCATTTTCCTACATTAGATTTCGTTCTAAATACTTAATCCCTATGTAAAAACGTTAGTTAAGCAAGAATATCGTATTTTTAAAAAAATCTAATGATAGGATTTTCCAGAAAATTGAAAAAACCGAAAAATGTCAAGAGTAAAGTGCCATTTTCTGACATTAGATTTCGTTCTAAATGCTTAATCCCTATGTAGAAACGTTAGTTAAGCAAGAATATCGTATTCTTAAAAAAATCTAATGATAGGATTTTTCAGAAAATTGAAAAAACCGTAAAATGTCAAGAGTAAAGTGCCCTTATTTTAAACAATGTATCGTTCTAAATGCTTAATCCCTATGTAAAAAAGTTATTTAAGCAAGAATATGTTATTGAATAAAATGAGAAAAATTTATTTTAGCCGTAAATCGAAAATAATGGATCGAGCGAATCGGTCGATTGCGCCGAGACGCGCTATGATGCAACAGACGAGCGATTGGAACGCCCGAATATTTTCAAAGTCCCAACGTACCGATCAAGAGTAAAGTACCATTTTCCTACATTAGATTTCGTTCTAAATGCTTAATCCCTATGTAAAAACGTTAGTTAAGCAAGAATATCGTATTTTTAAAAAAATCTAATGATAGGATTTTCCAGAAAATTGAAAAAACCGAAAAATGTCAAGAGTAAAGTGCCATTTTCTGACATTAGATTTCGTTCTAAATGCTTAATCCCTATGTAGAAACGTTAGTTAAGCAAGATATCGTATTTTTAAAAAAATCTAATGATAGGATTTTTCAGAAAATTGAAAAAACCGTAAAATGTCAAGAGTAAAGTGCCCTTATTTTAAACAATGTATCGTTCTAAATGCTTAATCCCTATGTAAAAAAGTTATTTTAGCAGGAATATGTTATTGAATAAAATGAGAAAAATTTATTTTAGCCGTAAATCGAAAATAATGGATCGAGCGAATCGGTCGATTGCGCCGAGACGCGCTATGATGCAACAGACGAGCGATTGGAACGCCCGAATATTTTCTAAGTGCCAACGTACCGATCAAGAGTAAAGTACCATTTTCCTACATTAGATTTCGTTCTAAATGCTTAATCCCTATGTAAAAACGTTAGTTAAGCAAGAATATCGTATTTTTAAAAAAATCTAATGATAGGATTTCCCAGAAAATTGAAAAAACCGAAAAATGTCAAGAGTAAAGTGCCATTTTCTGACATTAGATTTCGTTCTAAATGCTTAATCCCTATGTAGAAACGTTAGTTAAGCAAGAATATCGTATTTTTAAAAAAATCTAATGATAGGATTTTTCAGAAAATTGAAAAAACCGTAAAATGTCAAGAGTAAAGTGCCCTTATTTTAAACAATGTATCGTTCTAAATGCTTAATCCCTATGTAAAAAAGTTATTTTAGCAGGAATATGTTATTGAAAAAAATTAGAAAAATTTATTTTAGCCGTAAATCGAAAATAATGGATCGAGCGAATCGGTCGATTGCGCCGAGACGCGCTATGATGCAACAGACGAGCGATTGGAACGCCCGAATATTTTCAAAGTCCCAACGTACCGATCAAGAGTAAAGTACCATTTTCCTACATTAGATTTCGTTCTAAATGCTTAATCCCTATGTAAAAACGTTAGTTAAGCAAGAATATCGTATTTTTAAAAAAATCTAATGATAGGATTTCCCAGAAAATTGAAAAAACCGAAAAATGTCAAGAGTAAAGTGCCATTTTCTGACATTAGATTTCGTTCTAAATGCTTAATCCCTATGTAGAAACGTTAGTTAAGCAAGAATATCGTATTTTTAAAAAAATCTAATGATAGGATTTTTCAGAAAATTGAAAAAACCGAAAAATGTCAAGAGTAAAGTGCCATTTTCTGACATTAGATTTCGTTCTAAATGCTTAATCCCTATGTAGAAACGTTAGTTAAGCAAGAATATCGTATTCTTAAAAAAATCTAATGATAGGATTTTTCAGAAAATTGAAAAAACCGTAAAATGTCAAGAGTAAAGTGCCCTTATTTTAAACAATGTATCGTTCTAAATGCTTAATCCCTATGTAAAAAAGTTATTTAAGCAAGAATATGTTATTGAATAAAATGAGAAAAATTTATTTTAGCCGTAAATCGAAAATAATGGATCGAGCGAATCGGTCGATTGCGCCGAGACGCGCTATGATGCAACAGACGAGCGATTGGAACGCCCGAATATTTTCAAAGTCCCAACGTACCGATCAAGAGTAAAGTACCATTTTCCTACATTAGATTTCGTTCTAAATGCTTAATCCCTATGTAAAAACGTTAGTTAAGCAAGAATATCGTATTTTTAAAAAAATCTAATGATAGGATTTTCCAGAAAATTGAAAAAACCGAAAAATGTCAAGAGTAAAGTGCCATTTTCTGACATTGGATTTCGTTCTAAATGCTTAATCCCTATGTAGAAACGTTAGTTAAGCAAGAATATCGTATTTTTAAAAAAATCTAATGATAGGATTTTTCAGAAAATTGAAAAAACCGTAAAATGTCAAGAGTAAAGTGCCCTTATTTTAAACAATGTATCGTTCTAAATGCTTAATCCCTATGTAAAAAAGTTATTTTAGCAGGAATATGTTATTGAATAAAATGAGAAAAATTTATTTTAGCCGTAAATCGAAAATAATGGATCGAGCGAATCGGTCGATTGCGCCGAGACGCGCTATGATGCAACAGACGAGCGATTGGAACGCCCGAATATTTTCTAAGTGCCAACGTACCGATCAAGAGTAAAGTACCATTTTCCTACATTAGATTTCGTTCTAAATGCTTAATCCCTATGTAAAAACGTTAGTTAAGCAAGAATATCGTATTTTTAAAAAAATCTAATGATAGGATTTCCCAGAAAATTGAAAAAACCGAAAAATGTCAAGAGTAAAGTGCCATTTTCTGACATTAGATTTCGTTCTAAATGCTTAATCCCTATGTAGAAACGTTAGTTAAGCAAGAATATCGTATTTTTAAAAAAATCTAATGATAGGATTTTTCAGAAAATTGAAAAAACCGAAAAATGTCAAGAGTAAAGTGCCATTTTCTGACATTAGATTTCGTTCTAAATGCTTAATCCCTATGTAGAAACGTTAGTTAAGCAAGAATATCGTATTCTTAAAAAAATCTAATGATAGGATTTTTCAGAAAATTGAAAAAACCGTAAAATGTCAAGAGTAAAGTGCCCTTATTTTAAACAATGTATCGTTCTAAATGCTTAATCCCTATGTAAAAAAGTTATTTAAGCAAGAATATGTTATTGAATAAAATGAGAAAAATTTATTTTAGCCGTAAATCGAAAATAATGGATCGAGCGAATCGGTCGATTGCGCCGAGACGCGCTATGATGCAACAGACGAGCGATTGGAACGCCCGAATATTTTCAAAGTCCCAACGTACCGATCAAGAGTAAAGTACCATTTTCCTACATTAGATTTCGTTCTAAATGCTTAATCCCTATGTAAAAACGTTAGTTAAGCAAGAATATCGTATTTTTAAAAAAATCTAATGATAGGATTTTCCAGAAAATTGAAAAAACCGAAAAATGTCAAGAGTAAAGTGCCATTTTCTGACATTAGATTTCGTTCTAAATGCTTAATCCCTATGTAGAAACGTTAGTTAAGCAAGAATATCGTATTTTTAAAAAAATCTAATGATAGGATTTTTCAGAAAATTGAAAAAACCGTAAAATGTCAAGAGTAAAGTGCCCTTATTTTAAACAATGTATCGTTCTAAATGCTTAATCCCTATGTAAAAAAGTTATTTTAGCAGGAATATGTTATTGAATAAAATGAGAAAAATTTATTTTAGCCGTAAATCGAAAATAATGGATCGAGCGAATCGGTCGATTGCGCCGAGACGCGCTATGATGCAACAGACGAGCGATTGGAACGCCCGAATATTTTCTAAGTGCCAACGTACCGATCAAGAGTAAAGTACCATTTTCCTACATTAGATTTCGTTCTAAATGCTTAATCCCTATGTAAAAACGTTAGTTAAGCAAGAATATCGTATTTTTAAAAAAATCTAATGATAGGATTTCCCAGAAAATTGAAAAAACCGAAAAATGTCAAGAGTAAAGTGCCATTTTCTGACATTAGATTTCGTTCTAAATGCTTAATCCCTATGTAGAAACGTTAGTTAAGCAAGAATATCGTATTTTTAAAAAAATCTAATGATAGGATTTTTCAGAAAATTGAAAAAACCGTAAAATGTCAAGAGTAAAGTGCCCTTATTTTAAACAATGTATCGTTCTAAATGCTTAATCCCTATGTAAAAAAGTTATTTTAGCAGGAATATGTTATTGAAAAAAATTAGAAAAATTTATTTTAGCCGTAAATCGAAAATAATGGATCGAGCGAATCGGTCGATTGCGCCGAGACGCGCTATGATGCAACAGACGAGCGATTGGAACGCCCGAATATTTTCAAAGTCCCAACGTACCGATCAAGAGTAAAGTACCATTTTCCTACATTAGATTTCGTTCTAAATGCTTAATCCCTATGTAAAAACGTTAGTTAAGCAAGAATATCGTATTTTTAAAAAAATCTAATGATAGGATTTCCCAGAAAATTGAAAAAACCGAAAAATGTCAAGAGTAAAGTGCCATTTTCTGACATTAGATTTCGTTCTAAATGCTTAATCCCTATGTAGAAACGTTAGTTAAGCAAGAATATCGTATTTTTAAAAAAATCTAATGATAGGATTTTTCAGAAAATTGAAAAAACCGAAAAATGTCAAGAGTAAAGTGCCATTTTCTGACATTAGATTTCGTTCTAAATGCTTAATCCCTATGTAGAAACGTTAGTTAAGCAAGAATATCGTATTCTTAAAAAAATCTAATGATAGGATTTTTCAGAAAATTGAAAAAACCGTAAAATGTCAAGAGTAAAGTGCCCTTATTTTAAACAATGTATCGTTCTAAATGCTTAATCCCTATGTAAAAAAGTTATTTAAGCAAGAATATGTTATTGAATAAAATGAGAAAAATTTATTTTAGCCGTAAATCGAAAATAATGGATCGAGCGAATCGGTCGATTGCGCCGAGACGCGCTATGATGCAACAGACGAGCGATTGGAACGCCCGAATATTTTCAAAGTCCCAACGTACCGATCAAGAGTAAAGTACCATTTTCCTACATTAGATTTCGTTCTAAATGCTTAATCCCTATGTAAAAACGTTAGTTAAGCAAGAATATCGTATTTTTAAAAAAATCTAATGATAGGATTTTCCAGAAAATTGAAAAAACCGAAAAATGTCAAGAGTAAAGTGCCATTTTCTGACATTAGATTTCGTTCTAAATGCTTAATCCCTATGTAGAAACGTTAGTTAAGCAAGAATATCGTATTTTTAAAAAAATCTAATGATAGGATTTTTCAGAAAATTGAAAAAACCGTAAAATGTCAAGAGTAAAGTGCCCTTATTTTAAACAATGTATCGTTCTAAATGCTTAATCCCTATGTAAAAAAGTTATTTTAGCAGGAATATGTTATTGAATAAAATGAGAAAAATTTATTTTAGCCGTAAATCGAAAATAATGGATCGAGCGAATCGGTCGATTGCGCCGAGACGCGCTATGATGCAACAGACGAGCGATTGGAACGCCCGAATATTTTCAAAGTCCCAACGTACCGATCAAGAGTAAAGTACCATTTTCCTACATTAGATTTCGTTCTAAATGCTTAATCCCTATGTAAAAACGTTAGTTAAGCAAGAATATCGTATTTTTAAAAAAATCTAATGATAGGATTTCCCAGAAAATTGAAAAAACCGAAAAATGTCAAGAGTAAAGTGCCATTTTCTGACATTAGATTTCGTTCTAAATGCTTAATCCCTATGTAGAAACGTTAGTTAAGCAAGAATATCGTATTTTTAAAAAAATCTAATGATAGGATTTTTCAGAAAATTGAAAAAACCGTAAAATGTCAAGAGTAAAGTGCCCTTATTTTAAACAATGTATCGTTCTAAATGCTTAATCCCTATGTAAAAAAGTTATTTTAGCAGGAATATGTTATTGAATAAAATGAGAAAAATTTATTTTAGCCGTAAATCGAAAATAATGGATCGAGCGAATCGGTCGATTGCGCCGAGACGCGCTATGATGCAACAGACGAGCGATTGGAACGCCCGAATATTTTCTAAGTGCCAACGTACCGATCAAGAGTAAAGTACCATTTTCCTACATTAGATTTCGTTCTAAATGCTTAATCCCTATGTAAAAACGTTAGTTAAGCAAGAATATCGTATTTTTAAAAAAATCTAATGATAGGATTTCCCAGAAAATTGAAAAAACCGAAAAATGTCAAGAGTAAAGTGCCATTTTCTGACATTAGATTTCGTTCTAAATGCTTAATCCCTATGTAGAAACGTTAGTTAAGCAAGAATATCGTATTTTTAAAAAAATCTAATGATAGGATTTTTCAGAAAATTGAAAAAACCGTAAAATGTCAAGAGTAAAGTGCCCTTATTTTAAACAATGTATCGTTCTAAATGCTTAATCCCTATGTAAAAAAGTTATTTTAGCAGGAATATGTTATTGAATAAAATGAGAAAAATTTATTTTAGCCGTAAATCGAAAATAATGGATCGAGCGAATCGGTCGATTGCGCCGAGACGCGCTATGATGCAACAGACGAGCGATTGGAACGCCCGAATATTTTCAAAGTCCCAACGTACCGATCAAGAGTAAAGTACCATTTTCCTACATTAGATTTCGTTCTAAATGCTTAATCCCTATGTAAAAACGTTAGTTAAGCAAGAATATCGTATTTTTAAAAAAATCTAATGATAGGATTTCCCAGAAAATTGAAAAAACCGAAAAATGTCAAGAGTAAAGTGCCATTTTCTGACATTAGATTTCGTTCTAAATGCTTAATCCCTATGTAGAAACGTTAGTTAAGCAAGAATATCGTATTTTTAAAAAAATCTAATGATAGGATTTTTCAGAAAATTGAAAAAACCGTAAAATGTCAAGAGTAAAGTGCCCTTATTTTAAACAATGTATCGTTCTAAATGCTTAATCCCTATGTAAAAAAGTTATTTTAGCAGGAATATGTTATTGAATAAAATGAGAAAAATTTATTTTAGCCGTAAATCGAAAATAATGGATCGAGCGAATCGGTCGATTGCGCCGAGACGCGCTATGATGCAACAGACGAGCGATTGGAACGCCCGAATATTTTCTAAGTGCCAACGTACCGATCAAGAGTAAAGTACCATTTTCCTACATTAGATTTCGTTCTAAATGCTTAATCCCTATGTAAAAACGTTAGTTAAGCAAGAATATCGTATTTTTAAAAAAATCTAATGATAGGATTTCCCAGAAAATTGAAAAAACCGAAAAATGTCAAGAGTAAAGTGCCATTTTCTGACATTAGATTTCGTTCTAAATGCTTAATCCCTATGTAGAAACGTTAGTTAAGCAAGAATATCGTATTTTTAAAAAAATCTAATGATAGGATTTTTCAGAAAATTGAAAAAACCGTAAAATGTCAAGAGTAAAGTGCCCTTATTTTAAACAATGTATCGTTCTAAATGCTTAATCCCTATGTAAAAAAGTTATTTTAGCAGGAATATGTTATTGAATAAAATGAGAAAAATTTATTTTAGCCGTAAATCGAAAATAATGGATCGAGCGAATCGGTCGATTGCGCCGAGACGCGCTATGATGCAACAGACGAGCGATTGGAACGCCCGAATATTTTCTAAGTGCCAACGTACCGATCAAGAGTAAAGTACCATTTTCCTACATTAGATTTCGTTCTAAATGCTTAATCCCTATGTAAAAACGTTAGTTAAGCAAGAATATCGTATTTTTAAAAAAATCTAATGATAGGATTTCCCAGAAAATTGAAAAAACCGAAAAATGTCAAGAGTAAAGTGCCATTTTCTGACATTAGATTTCGTTCTAAATGCTTAATCCCTATGTAGAAACGTTAGTTAAGCAAGAATATCGTATTTTTAAAAAAATCTAATGATAGGATTTTTCAGAAAATTGAAAAAACCGTAAAATGTCAAGAGTAAAGTGCCCTTATTTTAAACAATGTATCGTTCTAAATGCTTAATCCCTATGTAAAAAAGTTATTTTAGCAGGAATATGTTATTGAAAAAAATTAGAAAAATTTATTTTAGCCGTAAATCGAAAATAATGGATCGAGCGAATCGGTCGATTGCGCCGAGACGCGCTATGATGCAACAGACGAGCGATTGGAACGCCCGAATATTTTCAAAGTCCCAACGTACCGATCAAGAGTAAAGTACCATTTTCCTACATTAGATTTCGTTCTAAATGCTTAATCTCTATGTAAAAACGTTAGTTAAGCAAGAATATCGTATTTTTAAAAAAATCTAATGATAGGATTTCCCAGAAAATTGAAAAAACCGAAAAATGTCAAGAGTAAAGTGCCATTTTCTGACATTAGATTTCGTTCTAAATGCTTAATCCCTATGTAGAAACGTTAGTTAAGCAAGAATATCGTATTTTTAAAAAAATCTAATGATAGGATTTTTCAGAAAATTGAAAAAACCGAAAAATGTCAAGAGTAAAGTGCCATTTTCTGACATTAGATTTCGTTCTAAATGCTTAATCCCTATGTAGAAACGTTAGTTAAGCAAGAATATCGTATTCTTAAAAAAATCTAATGATAGGATTTTTCAGAAAATTGAAAAAACCGTAAAATGTCAAGAGTAAAGTGCCCTTATTTTAAACAATGTATCGTTCTAAATGCTTAATCCCTATGTAAAAAAGTTATTTAAGCAAGAATATGTTATTGAATAAAATGAGAAAAATTTATTTTAGCCGTAAATCGAAAATAATGGATCGAGCGAATCGGTCGATTGCGCCGAGACGCGCTATGATGCAACAGACGAGCGATTGGAACGCCCGAATATTTTCAAAGTCCCAACGTACCGATCAAGAGTAAAGTACCATTTTCCTACATTAGATTTCGTTCTAAATGCTTAATCCCTATGTAAAAACGTTAGTTAAGCAAGAATATCGTATTTTTAAAAAAATCTAATGATAGGATTTTCCAGAAAATTGAAAAAACCGAAAAATGTCAAGAGTAAAGTGCCATTTTCTGACATTAGATTTCGTTCTAAATGCTTAATCCCTATGTAGAAACGTTAGTTAAGCAAGAATATCGTATTTTTAAAAAAATCTAATGATAGGATTTTTCAGAAAATTGAAAAAACCGTAAAATGTCAAGAGTAAAGTGCCCTTATTTTAAACAATGTATCGTTCTAAATGCTTAATCCCTATGTAAAAAAGTTATTTTAGCAGGAATATGTTATTGAAAAAAATTAGAAAAATTTATTTTAGCCGTAAATCGAAAATAATGGATCGAGCGAATCGGTCGATTGCGCCGAGACGCGCTATGATGCAACAGACGAGCGATTGGAACGCCCGAATATTTTCTAAGTGCCAACGTACCGATCAAGAGTAAAGTACCATTTTCCTACATTAGATTTCGTTCTAAATGCTTAATCCCTATGTAAAAACGTTAGTTAAGCAAGAATATCGTATTTTTAAAAAAATCTAATGATAGGATTTCCCAGAAAATTGAAAAAACCGAAAAATGTCAAGAGTAAAGTGCCATTTTCTGACATTAGATTTCGTTCTAAATGCTTAATCCCTATGTAGAAACGTTAGTTAAGCAAGAATATCGTATTTTTAAAAAAATCTAATGATAGGATTTTTCAGAAAATTGAAAAAACCGAAAAATGTCAAGAGTAAAGTGCCATTTTCTGACATTAGATTTCGTTCTAAATGCTTAATCCCTATGTAGAAACGTTAGTTAAGCAAGAATATCGTATTCTTAAAAAAATCTAATGATAGGATTTTTCAGAAAATTGAAAAAACCGTAAAATGTCAAGAGTAAAGTGCCCTTATTTTAAACAATGTATCGTTCTAAATGCTTAATCCCTATGTAAAAAAGTTATTTAAGCAAGAATATGTTATTGAATAAAATGAGAAAAATTTATTTTAGCCGTAAATCGAAAATAATGGATCGAGCGAATCGGTCGATTGCGCCGAGACGCGCTATGATGCAACAGACGAGCGATTGGAACGCCCGAATATTTTCAAAGTCCCAACGTACCGATCAAGAGTAAAGTACCATTTTCCTACATTAGATTTCGTTCTAAATGCTTAATCCCTATGTAAAAACGTTAGTTAAGCAAGAATATCGTATTTTTAAAAAAATCTAATGATAGGATTTCCCAGAAAATTGAAAAAACCGTAAAATGTCAAGAGTAAAGTGCCATTTTCTGACATTAGATTTCGTTCTAAATGCTTAATCCCTATGTAGAAACGTTAGTTAAGCAAGAATATCGTATTTTTAAAAAAATCTAATGATAGGATTTTTCAGAAAATTGAAAAAACCGTAAAATGTCAAGAGTAAAGTGCCCTTATTTTAAACAATGTATCGTTCTAAATGCTTAATCCCTATGTAAAAAAGTTATTTTAGCAGGAATATGTTATTGAAAAAAATTAGAAAAATTTATTTTAGCCGTAAATCGAAAATAATGGGGACACCGGAGCTGTTCGAAGCGCCGAGCGCGCCGCGTACGCCCGAATATTTTCAAAGTCCCAACGTACCGATCAAGAGTAAAGTACCATTTTCCTACATTAGATTTCGTTCTAAATACTTAATCCCTATGTAAAAACGTTAGTTAAGCAAGAATATCGTATTTTTAAAAAAATCTAATGATAGGATTTTCCAGAAAATTGAAAAAACCGAAAAATGTCAAGAGTAAAGTGCCATTTTCTGACATTAGATTTCGTTCTAAATGCTTAATCCCTATGTAGAAACGTTAGTTAAGCAAGAATATCGTATTCTTAAAAAAATCTAATGATAGGATTTTTCAGAAAATTGAAAAAACCGTAAAATGTCAAGAGTAAAGTGCCCTTATTTTAAACAATGTATCGTTCTAAATGCTTAATCCCTATGTAAAAAAGTTATTTAAGCAAGAATATGTTATTGAATAAAATGAGAAAAATTTATTTTAGCCGTAAATCGAAAATAATGGATCGAGCGAATCGGTCGATTGCGCCGAGACGCGCTATGATGCAACAGACGAGCGATTGGAACGCCCGAATATTTTCAAAGTCCCAACGTACCGATCAAGAGTAAAGTACCATTTTCCTACATTAGATTTCGTTCTAAATGCTTAATCCCTATGTAAAAACGTTAGTTAAGCAAGAATATCGTATTTTTAAAAAAATCTAATGATAGGATTTTCCAGAAAATTGAAAAAACCGAAAAATGTCAAGAGTAAAGTGCCATTTTCTGACATTAGATTTCGTTCTAAATGCTTAATCCCTATGTAGAAACGTTAGTTAAGCAAGATATCGTATTTTTAAAAAAATCTAATGATAGGATTTTTCAGAAAATTGAAAAAACCGTAAAATGTCAAGAGTAAAGTGCCCTTATTTTAAACAATGTATCGTTCTAAATGCTTAATCCCTATGTAAAAAAGTTATTTTAGCAGGAATATGTTATTGAATAAAATGAGAAAAATTTATTTTAGCCGTAAATCGAAAATAATGGATCGAGCGAATCGGTCGATTGCGCCGAGACGCGCTATGATGCAACAGACGAGCGATTGGAACGCCCGAATATTTTCTAAGTGCCAACGTACCGATCAAGAGTAAAGTACCATTTTCCTACATTAGATTTCGTTCTAAATGCTTAATCCCTATGTAAAAACGTTAGTTAAGCAAGAATATCGTATTTTTAAAAAAATCTAATGATAGGATTTCCCAGAAAATTGAAAAAACCGAAAAATGTCAAGAGTAAAGTGCCATTTTCTGACATTAGATTTCGTTCTAAATGCTTAATCCCTATGTAGAAACGTTAGTTAAGCAAGAATATCGTATTTTTAAAAAAATCTAATGATAGGATTTTTCAGAAAATTGAAAAAACCGTAAAATGTCAAGAGTAAAGTGCCCTTATTTTAAACAATGTATCGTTCTAAATGCTTAATCCCTATGTAAAAAAGTTATTTTAGCAGGAATATGTTATTGAAAAAAATTAGAAAAATTTATTTTAGCCGTAAATCGAAAATAATGGATCGAGCGAATCGGTCGATTGCGCCGAGACGCGCTATGATGCAACAGACGAGCGATTGGAACGCCCGAATATTTTCAAAGTCCCAACGTACCGATCAAGAGTAAAGTACCATTTTCCTACATTAGATTTCGTTCTAAATGCTTAATCCCTATGTAAAAACGTTAGTTAAGCAAGAATATCGTATTTTTAAAAAAATCTAATGATAGGATTTCCCAGAAAATTGAAAAAACCGAAAAATGTCAAGAGTAAAGTGCCATTTTCTGACATTAGATTTCGTTCTAAATGCTTAATCCCTATGTAGAAACGTTAGTTAAGCAAGAATATCGTATTTTTAAAAAAATCTAATGATAGGATTTTTCAGAAAATTGAAAAAACCGAAAAATGTCAAGAGTAAAGTGCCATTTTCTGACATTAGATTTCGTTCTAAATGCTTAATCCCTATGTAGAAACGTTAGTTAAGCAAGAATATCGTATTCTTAAAAAAATCTAATGATAGGATTTTTCAGAAAATTGAAAAAACCGTAAAATGTCAAGAGTAAAGTGCCCTTATTTTAAACAATGTATCGTTCTAAATGCTTAATCCCTATGTAAAAAAGTTATTTAAGCAAGAATATGTTATTGAATAAAATGAGAAAAATTTATTTTAGCCGTAAATCGAAAATAATGGATCGAGCGAATCGGTCGATTGCGCCGAGACGCGCTATGATGCAACAGACGAGCGATTGGAACGCCCGAATATTTTCAAAGTCCCAACGTACCGATCAAGAGTAAAGTACCATTTTCCTACATTAGATTTCGTTCTAAATGCTTAATCCCTATGTAAAAACGTTAGTTAAGCAAGAATATCGTATTTTTAAAAAAATCTAATGATAGGATTTTCCAGAAAATTGAAAAAACCGAAAAATGTCAAGAGTAAAGTGCCATTTTCTGACATTAGATTTCGTTCTAAATGCTTAATCCCTATGTAGAAACGTTAGTTAAGCAAGAATATCGTATTTTTAAAAAAATCTAATGATAGGATTTTTCAGAAAATTGAAAAAACCGTAAAATGTCAAGAGTAAAGTGCCCTTATTTTAAACAATGTATCGTTCTAAATGCTTAATCCCTATGTAAAAAAGTTATTTTAGCAGGAATATGTTATTGAATAAAATGAGAAAAATTTATTTTAGCCGTAAATCGAAAATAATGGATCGAGCGAATCGGTCGATTGCGCCGAGACGCGCTATGATGCAACAGACGAGCGATTGGAACGCCCGAATATTTTCTAAGTGCCAACGTACCGATCAAGAGTAAAGTACCATTTTCCTACATTAGATTTCGTTCTAAATGCTTAATCCCTATGTAAAAACGTTAGTTAAGCAAGAATATCGTATTTTTAAAAAAATCTAATGATAGGATTTCCCAGAAAATTGAAAAAACCGAAAAATGTCAAGAGTAAAGTGCCATTTTCTGACATTAGATTTCGTTCTAAATGCTTAATCCCTATGTAGAAACGTTAGTTAAGCAAGAATATCGTATTTTTAAAAAAATCTAATGATAGGATTTTTCAGAAAATTGAAAAAACCGAAAAATGTCAAGAGTAAAGTGCCATTTTCTGACATTAGATTTCGTTCTAAATGCTTAATCCCTATGTAGAAACGTTAGTTAAGCAAGAATATCGTATTCTTAAAAAAATCTAATGATAGGATTTTTCAGAAAATTGAAAAAACCGTAAAATGTCAAGAGTAAAGTGCCCTTATTTTAAACAATGTATCGTTCTAAATGCTTAATCCCTATGTAAAAAAGTTATTTAAGCAAGAATATGTTATTGAATAAAATGAGAAAAATTTATTTTAGCCGTAAATCGAAAATAATGGATCGAGCGAATCGGTCGATTGCGCCGAGACGCGCTATGATGCAACAGACGAGCGATTGGAACGCCCGAATATTTTCAAAGTCCCAACGTACCGATCAAGAGTAAAGTACCATTTTCCTACATTAGATTTCGTTCTAAATGCTTAATCCCTATGTAAAAACGTTAGTTAAGCAAGAATATCGTATTTTTAAAAAAATCTAATGATAGGATTTTCCAGAAAATTGAAAAAACCGAAAAATGTCAAGAGTAAAGTGCCATTTTCTGACATTAGATTTCGTTCTAAATGCTTAATCCCTATGTAGAAACGTTAGTTAAGCAAGAATATCGTATTTTTAAAAAAATCTAATGATAGGATTTTTCAGAAAATTGAAAAAACCGTAAAATGTCAAGAGTAAAGTGCCCTTATTTTAAACAATGTATCGTTCTAAATGCTTAATCCCTATGTAAAAAAGTTATTTTAGCAGGAATATGTTATTGAATAAAATGAGAAAAATTTATTTTAGCCGTAAATCGAAAATAATGGATCGAGCGAATCGGTCGATTGCGCCGAGACGCGCTATG
This sequence comes from Megalopta genalis, assembly GCF_051020955.1. NCBI lineage: Eukaryota > Metazoa > Arthropoda > Insecta > Hymenoptera > Halictidae > Megalopta > Megalopta genalis. The sequence continues at coordinate 268,080 of NW_027476364.1, forward strand.
ATGCAACAGACGAGCGATTGGAACGCCCGAATATTTTCTAAGTGCCAACGTACCGATCAAGAGTAAAGTACCATTTTCCTACATTAGATTTCGTTCTAAATGCTTAATCCCTATGTAAAAACGTTAGTTAAGCAAGAATATCGTATTTTTAAAAAAATCTAATGATAGGATTTCCCAGAAAATTGAAAAAACCGAAAAATGTCAAGAGTAAAGTGCCATTTTCTGACATTAGATTTCGTTCTAAATGCTTAATCCCTATGTAGAAACGTTAGTTAAGCAAGAATATCGTATTTTTAAAAAAATCTAATGATAGGATTTTTCAGAAAATTGAAAAAACCGTAAAATGTCAAGAGTAAAGTGCCCTTATTTTAAACAATGTATCGTTCTAAATGCTTAATCCCTATGTAAAAAAGTTATTTTAGCAGGAATATGTTATTGAAAAAAATTAGAAAAATTTATTTTAGCCGTAAATCGAAAATAATGGATCGAGCGAATCGGTCGATTGCGCCGAGACGCGCTATGATGCAACAGACGAGCGATTGGAACGCCCGAATATTTTCAAAGTCCCAACGTACCGATCAAGAGTAAAGTACCATTTTCCTACATTAGATTTCGTTCTAAATGCTTAATCCCTATGTAAAAACGTTAGTTAAGCAAGAATATCGTATTTTTAAAAAAATCTAATGATAGGATTTCCCAGAAAATTGAAAAAACCGAAAAATGTCAAGAGTAAAGTGCCATTTTCTGACATTAGATTTCGTTCTAAATGCTTAATCCCTATGTAGAAACGTTAGTTAAGCAAGAATATCGTATTTTTAAAAAAATCTAATGATAGGATTTTTCAGAAAATTGAAAAAACCGAAAAATGTCAAGAGTAAAGTGCCATTTTCTGACATTAGATTTCGTTCTAAATGCTTAATCCCTATGTAGAAACGTTAGTTAAGCAAGAATATCGTATTCTTAAAAAAATCTAATGATAGGATTTTTCAGAAAATTGAAAAAACCGTAAAATGTCAAGAGTAAAGTGCCCTTATTTTAAACAATGTATCGTTCTAAATGCTTAATCCCTATGTAAAAAAGTTATTTAAGCAAGAATATGTTATTGAATAAAATGAGAAAAATTTATTTTAGCCGTAAATCGAAAATAATGGATCGAGCGAATCGGTCGATTGCGCCGAGACGCGCTATGATGCAACAGACGAGCGATTGGAACGCCCGAATATTTTCAAAGTCCCAACGTACCGATCAAGAGTAAAGTACCATTTTCCTACATTAGATTTCGTTCTAAATGCTTAATCCCTATGTAAAAACGTTAGTTAAGCAAGAATATCGTATTTTTAAAAAAATCTAATGATAGGATTTTCCAGAAAATTGAAAAAACCGAAAAATGTCAAGAGTAAAGTGCCATTTTCTGACATTAGATTTCGTTCTAAATGCTTAATCCCTATGTAGAAACGTTAGTTAAGCAAGAATATCGTATTTTTAAAAAAATCTAATGATAGGATTTTTCAGAAAATTGAAAAAACCGTAAAATGTCAAGAGTAAAGTGCCCTTATTTTAAACAATGTATCGTTCTAAATGCTTAATCCCTATGTAAAAAAGTTATTTTAGCAGGAATATGTTATTGAATAAAATGAGAAAAATTTATTTTAGCCGTAAATCGAAAATAATGGATCGAGCGAATCGGTCGATTGCGCCGAGACGCGCTATGATGCAACAGACGAGCGATTGGAACGCCCGAATATTTTCAAAGTCCCAACGTACCGATCAAGAGTAAAGTACCATTTTCCTACATTAGATTTCGTTCTAAATGCTTAATCCCTATGTAAAAACGTTAGTTAAGCAAGAATATCGTATTTTTAAAAAAATCTAATGATAGGATTTCCCAGAAAATTGAAAAAACCGAAAAATGTCAAGAGTAAAGTGCCATTTTCTGACATTAGATTTCGTTCTAAATGCTTAATCCCTATGTAGAAACGTTAGTTAAGCAAGAATATCGTATTTTTAAAAAAATCTAATGATAGGATTTTTCAGAAAATTGAAAAAACCGTAAAATGTCAAGAGTAAAGTGCCCTTATTTTAAACAATGTATCGTTCTAAATGCTTAATCCCTATGTAAAAAAGTTATTTTAGCAGGAATATGTTATTGAATAAAATGAGAAAAATTTATTTTAGCCGTAAATCGAAAATAATGGATCGAGCGAATCGGTCGATTGCGCCGAGACGCGCTATGATGCAACAGACGAGCGATTGGAACGCCCGAATATTTTCTAAGTGCCAACGTACCGATCAAGAGTAAAGTACCATTTTCCTACATTAGATTTCGTTCTAAATGCTTAATCCCTATGTAAAAACGTTAGTTAAGCAAGAATATCGTATTTTTAAAAAAATCTAATGATAGGATTTCCCAGAAAATTGAAAAAACCGAAAAATGTCAAGAGTAAAGTGCCATTTTCTGACATTAGATTTCGTTCTAAATGCTTAATCCCTATGTAGAAACGTTAGTTAAGCAAGAATATCGTATTTTTAAAAAAATCTAATGATAGGATTTTTCAGAAAATTGAAAAAACCGTAAAATGTCAAGAGTAAAGTGCCCTTATTTTAAACAATGTATCGTTCTAAATGCTTAATCCCTATGTAAAAAAGTTATTTTAGCAGGAATATGTTATTGAATAAAATGAGAAAAATTTATTTTAGCCGTAAATCGAAAATAATGGATCGAGCGAATCGGTCGATTGCGCCGAGACGCGCTATGATGCAACAGACGAGCGATTGGAACGCCCGAATATTTTCAAAGTCCCAACGTACCGATCAAGAGTAAAGTACCATTTTCCTACATTAGATTTCGTTCTAAATGCTTAATCCCTATGTAAAAACGTTAGTTAAGCAAGAATATCGTATTTTTAAAAAAATCTAATGATAGGATTTCCCAGAAAATTGAAAAAACCGAAAAATGTCAAGAGTAAAGTGCCATTTTCTGACATTAGATTTCGTTCTAAATGCTTAATCCCTATGTAGAAACGTTAGTTAAGCAAGAATATCGTATTTTTAAAAAAATCTAATGATAGGATTTTTCAGAAAATTGAAAAAACCGAAAAATGTCAAGAGTAAAGTGCCATTTTCTGACATTAGATTTCGTTCTAAATGCTTAATCCCTATGTAGAAACGTTAGTTAAGCAAGAATATCGTATTCTTAAAAAAATCTAATGATAGGATTTTTCAGAAAATTGAAAAAACCGTAAAATGTCAAGAGTAAAGTGCCCTTATTTTAAACAATGTATCGTTCTAAATGCTTAATCCCTATGTAAAAAAGTTATTTAAGCAAGAATATGTTATTGAATAAAATGAGAAAAATTTATTTTAGCCGTAAATCGAAAATAATGGATCGAGCGAATCGGTCGATTGCGCCGAGACGCGCTATGATGCAACAGACGAGCGATTGGAACGCCCGAATATTTTCAAAGTCCCAACGTACCGATCAAGAGTAAAGTACCATTTTCCTACATTAGATTTCGTTCTAAATGCTTAATCCCTATGTAAAAACGTTAGTTAAGCAAGAATATCGTATTTTTAAAAAAATCTAATGATAGGATTTTCCAGAAAATTGAAAAAACCGAAAAATGTCAAGAGTAAAGTGCCATTTTCTGACATTAGATTTCGTTCTAAATGCTTAATCCCTATGTAGAAACGTTAGTTAAGCAAGAATATCGTATTTTTAAAAAAATCTAATGATAGGATTTTTCAGAAAATTGAAAAAACCGTAAAATGTCAAGAGTAAAGTGCCCTTATTTTAAACAATGTATCGTTCTAAATGCTTAATCCCTATGTAAAAAAGTTATTTTAGCAGGAATATGTTATTGAATAAAATGAGAAAAATTTATTTTAGCCGTAAATCGAAAATAATGGATCGAGCGAATCGGTCGATTGCGCCGAGACGCGCTATGATGCAACAGACGAGCGATTGGAACGCCCGAATATTTTCTAAGTGCCAACGTACCGATCAAGAGTAAAGTACCATTTTCCTACATTAGATTTCGTTCTAAATGCTTAATCCCTATGTAAAAACGTTAGTTAAGCAAGAATATCGTATTTTAAAAAAATCTAATGATAGGATTTCCCAGAAAATTGAAAAAACCGAAAAATGTCAAGAGTAAAGTGCCATTTTCTGACATTAGATTTCGTTCTAAATGCTTAATCCCTATGTAGAAACGTTAGTTAAGCAAGAATATCGTATTTTTAAAAAAATCTAATGATAGGATTTTTCAGAAAATTGAAAAAACCGTAAAATGTCAAGAGTAAAGTGCCCTTATTTTAAACAATGTATCGTTCTAAATGCTTAATCCCTATGTAAAAAAGTTATTTTAGCAGGAATATGTTATTGAAAAAAATTAGAAAAATTTATTTTAGCCGTAAATCGAAAATAATGGATCGAGCGAATCGGTCGATTGCGCCGAGACGCGCTATGATGCAACAGACGAGCGATTGGAACGCCCGAATATTTTCAAAGTCCCAACGTACCGATCAAGAGTAAAGTACCATTTTCCTACATTAGATTTCGTTCTAAATGCTTAATCCCTATGTAAAAACGTTAGTTAAGCAAGAATATCGTATTTTTAAAAAAATCTAATGATAGGATTTCCCAGAAAATTGAAAAAACCGAAAAATGTCAAGAGTAAAGTGCCATTTTCTGACATTAGATTTCGTTCTAAATGCTTAATCCCTATGTAGAAACGTTAGTTAAGCAAGAATATCGTATTTTTAAAAAAATCTAATGATAGGATTTTTCAGAAAATTGAAAAAACCGTAAAATGTCAAGAGTAAAGTGCCCTTATTTTAAACAATGTATCGTTCTAAATGCTTAATCCCTATGTAAAAAGTTATTTTAGCAGGAATATGTTATTGAATAAAATGAGAAAAATTTATTTTAGCCGTAAATCGAAAATAATGGATCGAGCGAATCGGTCGATTGCGCCGAGACGCGCTATGATGCAACAGACGAGCGATTGGAACGCCCGAATATTTTCAAAGTCCCAACGTACCGATCAAGAGTAAAGTACCATTTTCCTACATTAGATTTCGTTCTAAATGCTTAATCCCTATGTAAAAACGTTAGTTAAGCAAGAATATCGTATTTTAAAAAAATCTAATGATAGGATTTCCAGAAAATTGAAAAAACCGAAAAATGTCAAGAGTAAAGTGCCATTTTCTGACATTAGATTTCGTTCTAAATGCTTAATCCCTATGTAGAAACGTTAGTTAAGCAAGAATATCGTATTTTTAAAAAAAATCTAATGATAGGATTTTTCAGAAAATTGAAAAAACCGTAAAATGTCAAGAGTAAAGTGCCCTTATTTTAAACAATGTATCGTTCTAAATGCTTAATCCCTATGTAAAAAAGTTATTTTAGCAGGAATATGTTATTGAATAAAATGAGAAAATTTATTTTAGCCGTAAATCGAAAATAATGGATCGAGCGAATCGGTCGATTGCGCCGAGACGCGCTATGATGCAACAGACGAGCGATTGGAACGCCCGAATATTTTCTAAGTGCCAACGTACCGATCAAGAGTAAAGTACCATTTTCCTACATTAGATTTCGTTCTAAATGCTTAATCCCTATGTAAAAACGTTAGTTAAGCAAGAATATCGTATTTTTAAAAAAATCTAATGATAGGATTTCCCAGAAAATTGAAAAAACCGAAAAATGTCAAGAGTAAAGTGCCATTTTCTGACATTAGATTTCGTTCTAAATGCTTAATCCCTATGTAGAAACGTTAGTTAAGCAAGAATATCGTATTTTTAAAAAAATCTAATGATAGGATTTTTCAGAAAATTGAAAAAACCGTAAAATGTCAAGAGTAAAGTGCCCTTATTTTAAACAATGTATCGTTCTAAATGCTTAATCCCTATGTAAAAAAGTTATTTTAGCAGGAATATGTTATTGAAAAAAATTAGAAAAATTTATTTTAGCCGTAAATCGAAAATAATGGATCGAGCGAATCGGTCGATTGCGCCGAGACGCGCTATGATGCAACAGACGAGCGATTGGAACGCCCGAATATTTTCAAAGTCCCAACGTACCGATCAAGAGTAAAGTACCATTTTCCTACATTAGATTTCGTTCTAAATGCTTAATCCCTATGTAAAAACGTTAGTTAAGCAAGAATATCGTATTTTTAAAAAAATCTAATGATAGGATTTTCCAGAAAATTGAAAAAACCGAAAAATGTCAAGAGTAAAGTGCCATTTTCTGACATTAGATTTCGTTCTAAATGCTTAATCCCTATGTAGAAACGTTAGTTAAGCAAGAATATCGTATTTTTAAAAAAATCTAATGATAGGATTTTTCAGAAAATTGAAAAAACCGTAAAATGTCAAGAGTAAAGTGCCCTTATTTTAAACAATGTATCGTTCTAAATGCTTAATCCCTATGTAAAAAAGTTATTTTAGCAGGAATATGTTATTGAATAAAATGAGAAAAATTTATTTTAGCCGTAAATCGAAAATAATGGATCGAGCGAATCGGTCGATTGCGCCGAGACGCGCTATGATGCAACAGACGAGCGATTGGAACGCCCGAATATTTTCTAAGTGCCAACGTACCGATCAAGAGTAAAGTACCATTTTCCTACATTAGATTTCGTTCTAAATGCTTAATCCCTATGTAAAAACGTTAGTTAAGCAAGAATATCGTATTTTTAAAAAAATCTAATGATAGGATTTCCCAGAAAATTGAAAAAACCGAAAAATGTCAAGAGTAAAGTGCCATTTTCTGACATTAGATTTCGTTCTAAATGCTTAATCCCTATGTAGAAACGTTAGTTAAGCAAGAATATCGTATTTTTAAAAAAATCTAATGATAGGATTTTTCAGAAAATTGAAAAAACCGTAAAATGTCAAGAGTAAAGTGCCCTTATTTTAAACAATGTATCGTTCTAAATGCTTAATCCCTATGTAAAAAAGTTATTTTAGCAGGAATATGTTATTGAAAAAAATTAGAAAAATTTATTTTAGCCGTAAATCGAAAATAATGGATCGAGCGAATCGGTCGATTGCGCCGAGACGCGCTATGATGCAACAGACGAGCGATTGGAACGCCCGAATATTTTCAAAGTCCCAACGTACCGATCAAGAGTAAAGTACCATTTTCCTACATTAGATTTCGTTCTAAATGCTTAATCCCTATGTAAAAACGTTAGTTAAGCAAGAATATCGTATTTTTAAAAAAATCTAATGATAGGATTTCCCAGAAAATTGAAAAACCGAAAAATGTCAAGAGTAAAGTGCCATTTTCTGACATTAGATTTCGTTCTAAATGCTTAATCCCTATGTAGAAACGTTAGTTAAGCAAGAATATCGTATTTTTAAAAAAATCTAATGATAGGATTTTTCAGAAAATTGAAAAAACCGAAAAATGTCAAGAGTAAAGTGCCATTTTCTGACATTAGATTTCGTTCTAAATGCTTAATCCCTATGTAGAAACGTTAGTTAAGCAAGAATATCGTATTCTTAAAAAAATCTAATGATAGGATTTTTCAGAAAATTGAAAAAACCGTAAAATGTCAAGAGTAAAGTGCCCTTATTTTAAACAATGTATCGTTTCTAAATGCTTAATCCCTATGTAAAAAAGTTATTTAAGCAAGAATATGTTATTGAATAAAATGAGAAAAATTTATTTTAGCCGTAAATCGAAAATAATGGATCGAGCGAATCGGTCGATTGCGCCGAGACGCGCTATGATGCAACAGACGAGCGATTGGAACGCCCGAATATTTTCAAAGTCCCAACGTACCGATCAAGAGTAAAGTACCATTTTCCTACATTAGATTTCGTTCTAAATGCTTAATCCCTATGTAAAAACGTTAGTTAAGCAAGAATATCGTATTTTAAAAAAATCTAATGATAGGATTTTCCAGAAAATTGAAAAAACCGAAAAATGTCAAGAGTAAAGTGCCATTTTCTGACATTAGATTTCGTTCTAAATGCTTAATCCCTATGTAGAAACGTTAGTTAAGCAAGAATATCGTATTTTAAAAAAAATCTAATGATAGGATTTTTCAGAAAATTGAAAAAACCGTAAAATGTCAAGAGTAAAGTGCCCTTATTTTAAACAATGTATCGTTCTAAATGCTTAATCCCTATGTAAAAAAGTTATTTTAGCAGGAATATGTTATTGAATAAAATGAGAAAAATTTATTTTAGCCGTAAATCGAAAATAATGGATCGAGCGAATCGGTCGATTGCGCCGAGACGCGCTATGATGCAACAGACGAGCGATTGGAACGCCCGAATATTTTCAAAGTCCCAACGTACCGATCAAGAGTAAAGTACCATTTTCCTACATTAGATTTCGTTCTAAATGCTTAATCCCTATGTAAAAACGTTAGTTAAGCAAGAATATCGTATTTTTAAAAAAATCTAATGATAGGATTTCCCAGAAAATTGAAAAAACCGAAAAATGTCAAGAGTAAAGTGCCATTTTCTGACATTAGATTTCGTTCTAAATGCTTAATCCCTATGTAGAAACGTTAGTTAAGCAAGAATATCGTATTTTTAAAAAAATCTAATGATAGGATTTTTCAGAAAATTGAAAAAACCGTAAAATGTCAAGAGTAAAGTGCCCTTATTTTAAACAATGTATCGTTCTAAATGCTTAATCCCTATGTAAAAAAGTTATTTTAGCAGGAATATGTTATTGAATAAAATGAGAAAAATTTATTTTAGCCGTAAATCGAAAATAATGGATCGAGCGAATCGGTCGATTGCGCCGAGACGCGCTATGATGCAACAGACGAGCGATTGGAACGCCCGAATATTTTCTAAGTGCCAACGTACCGATCAAGAGTAAAGTACCATTTTCCTACATTAGATTTCGTTCTAAATGCTTAATCCCTATGTAAAAACGTTAGTTAAGCAAGAATATCGTATTTTTAAAAAAATCTAATGATAGGATTTCCCAGAAAATTGAAAAAACCGAAAAATGTCAAGAGTAAAGTGCCATTTTCTGACATTAGATTTCGTTCTAAATGCTTAATCCCTATGTAGAAACGTTAGTTAAGCAAGAATATCGTATTTTTAAAAAAATCTAATGATAGGATTTTTCAGAAAATTGAAAAAACCGTAAAAATGTCAAGAGTAAAGTGCCCTTATTTTAAACAATGTATCGTTCTAAATGCTTAATCCCTATGTAAAAAAGTTATTTTAGCAGGAATATGTTATTGAATAAAATGAGAAAAATTTATTTTAGCCGTAAATCGAAAATAATGGATCGAGCGAATCGGTCGATTGCGCCGAGACGCGCTATGATGCAACAGACGAGCGATTGGAACGCCCGAATATTTTCAAAGTCCCAACGTACCGATCAAGAGTAAAGTACCATTTTCCTACATTAGATTTCGTTCTAAATGCTTAATCCCTATGTAAAAACGTTAGTTAAGCAAGAATATCGTATTTTTAAAAAAATCTAATGATAGGATTTCCCAGAAAATTGAAAAAACCGAAAAATGTCAAGAGTAAAGTGCCATTTTCTGACATTAGATTTCGTTCTAAATGCTTAATCCCTATGTAGAAACGTTAGTTAAGCAAGAATATCGTATTTTTAAAAAAATCTAATGATAGGATTTTTCAGAAAATTGAAAAAACCGTAAAATGTCAAGAGTAAAGTGCCCTTATTTTAAACAATGTATCGTTCTAAATGCTTAATCCCTATGTAAAAAAGTTATTTTAGCAGGAATATGTTATTGAATAAAATGAGAAAAATTTATTTTAGCCGTAAATCGAAAATAATGGATCGAGCGAATCGGTCGATTGCGCCGAGACGCGCTATGATGCAACAGACGAGCGATTGGAACGCCCGAATATTTTCTAAGTGCCAACGTACCGATCAAGAGTAAAGTACCATTTTCCTACATTAGATTTCGTTCTAAATGCTTAATCCCTATGTAAAAACGTTAGTTAAGCAAGAATATCGTATTTTTAAAAAAATCTAATGATAGGATTTCCCAGAAAATTGAAAAAACCGAAAAATGTCAAGAGTAAAGTGCCATTTTCTGACATTAGATTTCGTTCTAAATGCTTAATCCCTATGTAGAAACGTTAGTTAAGCAAGAATATCGTATTTTTAAAAAAATCTAATGATAGGATTTTTCAGAAAATTGAAAAAAACCGTAAAATGTCAAGAGTAAAGTGCCCTTATTTTAAACAATGTATCGTTCTAAATGCTTAATCCCTATGTAAAAAAGTTATTTTAGCAGGAATATGTTATTGAATAAAATGAGAAAAATTTATTTTAGCCGTAAATCGAAAATAATGGATCGAGCGAATCGGTCGATTGCGCCGAGACGCGCTATGATGCAACAGACGAGCGATTGGAACGCCCGAATATTTCTAAGTGCCAACGTACCGATCAAGAGTAAAGTACCATTTTCCTACATTAGATTTCGTTCTAAATGCTTAATCCCTATGTAAAAACGTTAGTTAAGCAAGAATATCGTATTTTTAAAAAAATCTAATGATAGGATTTCCCAGAAAATTGAAAAAACCGAAA